>NC_083583.1:51352295-51464795 GCF_027579695.1 Neoarius graeffei | reverse complement strand
CTTGGTGAGAGGCCAAAAAAAAAAAACCCCTTTGGCTCCTGTATATTGTTCCAGAGGGTGTGTGGATAATTCATGATTATTAAATGTCAAAATATCATTTATATGTTGCCCTCAGATACCAGTCTACATTTGTGTGTTTTAGTCTTGCGCAAAACTTGAATTTCAGGGTGGTTACGATTAATATATTAATAACTGTCAAAATGTCAGTAACAATGCTGAGTTGTGCATAAGTGAGATGTTCGAGTCAAACTGGCCTGGGGTCAGAAAACAGATTTGCCAAAAATAAAAATTTTAAAAATCCTCACTACAGATGTGGGCATACTTTTCTGAATACGGTCATACAGAAATATAGGAGCGGCACGGTGGTGTAGTCCCAACAGCTAGCCGCTGTGCTCGGGGATCAGGTCGTCAAGGCCCCTGCCTTCGACTGCCGCCCAATCCACATTGCACCAGCCCCCTACGGCTACCTCTGTGGGTGGCAAACCCACAGGAGGTCGGGCCCACGTCACCGCTTCCGGCTGAGCCCAGCCGGGCCCCGTGGGCAAAGGCCCAGCCACCAAGCGCTCACATATGAGCCCCAACCCCGGGCCTGGCTCCAGGGTGGGGCCCCAGCTGCGCCATACCGGGCGACGTCACGGTCCTTGATAGATTGTTATCCATAAGGGGTTTTGGTGAACTGCTCTTAGTCTGGCCTGTCACCTAGGACCTGTCTGCCTTGGGAGACCCTAACAGGGGTGTAATGCCCCCGACAACATGGCTCCTAGGATCATTCAAGCACACAAACCCCTCCACCACAATAAGGTGGCAGTTCTAGGAGGGGATAAGTATCTCGGGATCTTGTTCACGAGTGAGGGAAGGATAGAGCGTGAGATCGACCGGCAGATCGGTGCAGCCTCCGCAGTGATGCAGTCGCTTTACCGGTCCGTTGTGGTGAAGAAGGAGCTGAGCCAAAAGGCGAAGCTCTCGATTTACCGGTCGATCTACTGTACGTTCCGACTCTCACCTATGGTCATGAGCTTTGGGTAATGACCAAAAGAACAAGATCGCGGATACAAGCGGCCGAAATGAGTTTCCTTCGCAGGGTGGCTGGGCGCTCCCTTAGAGATAGGGTGAGAAGCACAGTCACTCGGGAGGAGATCGGAGTAGAGCCGCTGCTCCTCCACATCGAGAGGAATCAGCTGAGGTGGCTCGGGCATCTCTTTCGGATGCCTCCTGGACACCTCCCTGGGGAGGTATTCCAGGCATGTCCCCCCGGGAGGAGGCCCCGGGGAAGACCCAGGACACGCTGGAGGGACTATGTCTCTCGGCTGGCCTGGGAACGCCTCGGTGTTCTTCCCGAGGAGCTGGCCGAGGTGTCTGGGGAAAGGGAAGTTTGGGCTTCCATGCTCAGACTGCTGCCTCCGCGACCCGGCCCCAGATAAGCGGAAGAAGATGAGACGAGACGGTGGTGTAGTGGTTAGCACTGTCGTCTCACATCAAAAAGGCTCCAAGTTCGAGCCCAGTGACCAGCAGTGGCATTTCTGTGTGGAGTTTGTATGTTCTCCCCGTGTCTGCGTGGGTTTCCTCCACAGTCCAAAAACGTGCGGTTAGGTTCACATGGGGCAGCCTTGGCCTGAGGTTGGGCTGAAGTGCCCCTGAGCAAGGCACCTAACCCCTAACTGTTCCCCAGGCGCTGTAGCATACAGTGTCTTGCAAAAGTATTCATCCCCCTTTATGTTTGTCCTGTTTTGTCACATTACAAGCTGGAATTAAAATGGATTTTCGGGAGTTAGCACAATTTGATTTACACAACATGCCTACAACTTTAAAGGTGCAAATTGTTGTTTGATTGTCACACAAACAATAATTAAGATGAAAAACCAGAAATCTGGAGTGTGCATAGGTATTCACCCCCAAAGTCAATACTTTGTAGAGCCACCTTTTGCTACAATTACAGCTGCAAGTCTCTTGGAGTATGTCTCCATTAGCTTAGCACATCTAGCCACTGGGATTTTTGCCCATTCCTCAAGGCAAAACTGCTCCAACTCCTTCAAGTTAGATGGGTTGCGTTGGTGTACAGCAATCTTCAAGTTATACCACAGATTCTCAATTGAATTGAGGTCTGGGCTTTGATTAGGCCATTCCAAGACATTTAAATGTTTCCCTTTAAACCACTCCAGTGTAGCTTTAGCAGTATGTTTAGGGTCATTGTCCTGCTGGAACAGTGAACCTTCGTCCCAGTCTCAAACCTCTGGCCGACTCAAACAGGTTTTCCTCCAGAATTGCGCGGTGTTTAGTGCCATCCATCTTTCCTTCAGTCCTGACCAGCTTTCCTGTCCCTGCAGACAAAAAACATCCCCACAGCCTGATGTTGCCACCACCATGCTTCACTGTAGGAATGGTGTCCTCAAGGTGCTGGGTTTGTGCCACACATGGTATTTCCCATGATGGCCAAAAAGATCAATTTTAGTTTCATTTGACCAGAGAATCTTCTTCAATGTGTTTGGGGAGTCTGCCACATGCTGTTGGGCAAACTCCAAATGTGTTTTCTTAAGCAGTGACATTTTTTCTGGCCACTCTTCCATAAAGCCCCGCTCTGTGCTTCTTCTTCTTCTTCATACAGAATTATAGAGCCATGTTTGTATGGTTTAACAAAAGGTTTTAACATTGGTTATTAGTAGAAATGGTAGGTTAAGCCTTATATTTAATATCTTCACAAGAACCAAGCAAATTCTGCAGATATTGTTTGGTTCTGTATAACAGGATGCATTTTGCTCCATTCATGTATATTTTTATCATAAATGAACTGCTTAAGTTCACGTCATAGTAAATGTGTGATAAACACCCAAGACACACACAACCCAGACTCTGTAGACTGATGCCATGGAATTTTCTGGTATAATGTAGACTTCGTTCATTATTATTAAAGTTGTGGTATTGGTGGCAGCAGCATAGTGTCACTCTGTCTAATTTTTTTCCCCCCAAACACAAAAGCTCAATATTTGTCTCATCTGTCAGAGATCTTTATTCCAGCAGTAGTGTATAATATCCAGGTAATCTTTAGATAAGCAGTAGTGTTTTTTGAGAGCAGTGGTTTGGTGCATGCTACCTTCCCCATTGAGCACCACTCTTGTTCATTGTTTTTCTCACACACACACACGGTCAGAAGTTTACACACACTCCTCTTGGACATGAATGTCATGGCAATATTGGGCTTTCACTGATTTCTTTGAACTGTTCCTTTTCTCTGGCAGAAAGATTGGGCACAGGCTTTAATTTATTTTGGGTTTTCTGAAATCAACACAGGATCAAAATTATGCATACCCTGACTTAGATTATTAATTCAGTAGTGCTGAAAGTTCCAAAATGTCTTTTAATTTGCCAAAGGCCAAGATCTCACAACTTCCACTTAATAACCATGACTGACTACAGCTGGTAGCTACTCTGTACCAACATAAAAAGGGTTTGTTTGACAAGTACAAGTTATTGGGAAGTGTATCCACTTTGCCAAGGTCTGGAAGAAGACCCAAACGGTCACCCTCAGTTGAGAAGAAATTTGTTTGCATGCTCAGGAACAACCCAAGAACCACCAAGGCTGAAACACCAGAGTTACTGTCTACAGTTACAGAGGTTTACATCACCATGGAAAGAAGCTCCTGCTCCAAAACTGACAGCTTCAAGCTTGACTAAAGTTTCTGACCACATGGGCAAAAAACACCTTCTGGACGTTTTATGGTCAGAAGATTCAAAGATCAAGTTGTTTGGCCCCAATGACTGGAGGCATGTTTGGAGGAGTAAAGGCGAGTTTGACCCCAAGAACACTATATCAACTGTGAAACAACCGTTAAGTTTGCATGGATAATAATGAAGACTACACCAGAATTCTTCAGCATAACTTCAAACTATCAGCTGGACGGCTGAAACAAGTTGGTAGTGGAATGGATAAAGCAAACAGTAAGCTTTTGGAAAGCTCTTCCCAAAGTCCATATGTGGACTATGCTTAAAATTCAGGCACGCATGCCAGGAAAACAACAAATGAACTCTACTAATTCTACCAAGAAGTGGCAAAATATCCAACCAGAATTCTGCCAGAAGCTTGTTGATGGCTACCAAAAGCGTCTGGTCAAAGAGAAACTTGCTAAGGGACATTTAACCAAATGTTAGCGGAGCTCCAGCGGAGCACCATACCTAAGAAAAAATGGTAAACCCATCGAGTCGATTTTTTGTGGTTTGTCCGTGTACCACCAGTCATACACACTGCCTAGTGGTCAGTGTTAGTAATTACCAGTCATACACACCGCCTAGTGACCAGTATTAGTAATTACCAGTCATACACACCGCCTAGTGGCCAGTGTTAGTAATTACCAGTCATACACACCGCCTAGTGGCCAGTGTTAGTAATTACCAGTCATACACACCGCCTAGTGGCCAGTGTTAGTAATTACCAGTCATACACACCGCCTAGTGGCCAGTGTTAGTAATTACCAGTCATACACACCGCCTAGTGACCAGTGTTAGTAATTACCAGTCATACACACCGCCGAGTGACCAGTGTTAGTAATTACCAGTCATACACACCGCCTAGTAGCCAGTGTTAGTAATTACCAGTCATACACACCGCCTAGTGGCCAGTGTTAGTAATTACCAGTCATACACACCGCCTAGTAGCCAGTGTTAGTAATTACCAGTCATACACACCGCCTAGTGGCCAGTGTTAGTAATTACCAGTCATACACACCGCCTAGTGGCCAGTGTTAGTAATTACCAGTCATACACACCGCCGAGTGGTCAGTGCTAGCCAGTAAAGAAATAAAACAAAAGAGACTGGCTATAAGAAAATTCTACAACCCAGAAACAGATGGGAGCTCCGCTTTTAGGCAGTGCCTAAATCTATATATTAAGTGTGCTGTATGTGTAATTTTAACCCTGTGTTGATTTCAGAAAACCAAAATAAATTAAAATTTGTGCACCAAATTCTTTTTCTCCCCCTATTAAACATGTATGTTGTAATGAGTCTTCCCCAGAAAAAGAACTGTTCAAAGAAATCATTGAAAGCCCAATACTGCCATGATAATCAAGTCCATGGTGAGTGTATGCAAACTTCTGACCGCATGGTAAGGCTAGTACATAATAGATCCTTAGTCACAAAGCTCCATGGATGACAAAAGGAAAGGGCGCTGTCTGTCAAATCAAGCTCTAATCCAATAATTAGCCAGCTAATTTAAATCTGCACTATGCTTCACAAACCACACAGACGCTGACAGTATGGTAGTCCTGCGATAAGAAAGTGATGCTTATCAAGGAACTGCTGGTTCATGATTTGGTGCTGGGTGTTGCAGTAAGGTAAATGGAGTGATTATACACTCGGACACGACAGGAGCATAGCGTATGTACAGCCCATCGAGCAGCCAATTCTGAGAACCCAAGATGTACAGCAAAGACCTGATAGCGAGAAAGGTGAGAGCAGCTGTTACTTAGCAACCCAGCGGTGCAGGATTCTCATAGTAATTCACGGCATTATTCGGAACATAACATGAGAGAATACAAATAAATGCCTCTAACCAAACTTTAGGTTATTTTGTTTGAAGAAAATATTATTTCACACAATCCTGGGTTTTCAAGAGTTATCAAAGCAACATGACAGTAGATTAGTGCATTATAAAACACTAATAATATTATTATTATTATTGCTTGTTTTATTACCAGCAGGCTCATTAAACTAATTCCTTTATTCCCGAATGACACACTGAAACAGAGCTGATTATAATCGCGCCAAGAAAAGCTGCCTTCACTCTGCCATACTCAGTTGACAAAGCCCTAAAACGCGCACTCCTTGGAACGGAATAAAAACTCAGGCTGGTTATTTTGGAAAGACAAATCCACATGACAAGTCTGGATATCAGCAGTCTTACATTACAGTGGAGAAATGTAAAAACTTTCTGACGTTTCTCCACTCAGAGGAAAAAAAAAAAAGCCTGCTGATATAACAATTCTTAATCAAGTAGCAAAATTTTTTTAAATTGCTACCTTATCAGAAAATAGTGCACAATGCGAGTTTACGTCCACTCAAACATTTGAGGGGAAAAAATTAATCATATTCCAGAGAGCTTACTGTAGAGAAACGGAAACAATGTCAAAAGTACGGAAGCCGAGAGAGGCCCTTCATATAATCCTTTGTTTTTTTTATTCACCTTGTTATACCGAGATAACGACATAATTAATTCAGGATGTCGAGAAAACAACACAACTAATTCGAGATCTCGAGAAAACAAAACAATTATTTCGAGATCTCGAGAAAACAAAACAATTATTTCATGATCTCGAGAAAACAGCTGAGAAATGGTTCATTCAGGTGCGCCAAGAGACTTGTGATATGCTGACTTTGGGGCTATTTCTCATTCTGTATAGACGCAACTTTGGTCATTAGAATGTCTGGAATAATCGATCACCTAATAAGGCAATATTTTGATCAGGGGTTGACACAGGGAGAGATTGCATCAAGTCTTTTAATAAGGAATAATTTCAAAATTAGTCCGCAGCACCTCCGCAGAAGACTGGCCCGGCTTCGTCTCTACCGACGGAGATACAGTGATCCAGCTGAGATCATGAAATAATTGTTTTGTTTTCTCGAGATCACGGTTTTCTTTTCTCGAGATCTCGAATTAATTATGTCGTTATCTCGGGATAACAAGGTGAATAAAAAAAGATTATATGAAGGGCCTCTCACGGCTTCCGTACAAAAGTGATTCCAGAAAGGTGTGTTAACTTTTTTTCCTAAGCAAGTGGCTACATTTCTCAGTTCATATACTACTTTAGAGAATTCAAGAATAGGAAACGTTCACCTCTTTTACTCTGCTCATTAATTAGTAATGAGTATCGATTGTGGATCAGGAACCTATTTAAGGGCACAATTACAACATTTGTAGATATAAATTAAAGCAGATATTAGCAGTCCATCATCTCTAATCAGTTTAGGACAAATAAATAACACCTTTTATATATAAATAAAAACACACAGTACTGTGCAAAAGTCTTAGGCACATGTAAAAATACATACATACATACATACATACATACATACATACTGTAGATCAAAAATGACTTAAAAAGGCAATGAAATTAAATGTTTCAACATTAAAAAAAAACCCCAAAAATCTATAAACAGCAGTAAGCCATAATAAATTAAAGTCAATATTCGGTGTGAGACGACCCTTTGCTTTAAAAAATAAAATAAAAAAAAACAAAAAAACAGTAGTCTGAGCTACAGTGAGTGCAGTTTTATGTGGAAATGAGCTGTAGGTTTTCCTGAGCATCTTACAGAAGCAGCCGCAGTTCTTCTGGACACTTTGACCGTCACACTCGCTTTTTCATTTTGTACCAAAACCCGGCAGCCTTCATTATGTTTTCTTTTTTCATCTGAAAAGTGCTCTCTTATGTAATATGCTGCTCAGATACAAACTTTTTTTTCCTGTAACATTTAATTCTGTGCTGGAAAACGAACTTTTGGACTCTAAAATATTTTTGTACTGACTCCATAATGTAGACGTCATAAAATAGAAATCAAATACACACACACACACACACACACACACACACACACCATACAAACGGCCTTGAAAGCAGTTGTATCCAATTCTGTCATACTAGTTATACTGTATTTCGCGATTAAACCTGTCATGAACAATTTCAGCGCTTCTTCCTACCAAACTTAACCACCTAACAAGTCGGTCTCCAACAATTTCTCTTTAACACCACTTCCTCCAAAGACATACATGAGCACAAAGCAAAATGGGTTTGAAACAAGAAGACCCGAGTCATCTATATCCCTCGCCCTATATACCAACTATATACCAAGTTTCAAGATATTATTTGTCACATTTTTCAAGTTCTGCCGCAGGAAACCAACCCTACCTCTTTACACTGACCTCAGCAGCCCATGGCATAATAAACCCACCGGAAGCTTTGGTCCAGGTGAGATAAAAATTAAAATCTCTCACATTTTTTTGTATCAAAAAGCACATATGAGTGATTCCACACTTATGGGTACTGAAATGGGGACATGAACTTATTTTTAAAAATTCACCTAAAACCATTTCTTTTTTTACCATCAGGTCACAAAACATGTAATCTTTAATGAATGATGTGTTAAAAGATAACTTTAATTTTCTGAGATGTAATAAAAACATATTTATATGCCAAAGTCAAGCCTATGAGTTCCAAAATGATGTCTGTTCCATTACTTCTGTTACGATTGTCCATCTCGCGTCTGTTACAAATTAATTACAATCTAGCTATATACCATGTTAATCTTATTGAAAGAATGTGTATGTTTATTCTACTACACATGTTTATTAATTATATTTGCTAAAACATCACCTTCCTATGTTTCAAAAAGTAATTCTACATTGTTAAAATTGAGAATCTATATGTCCACAACACTTCTGTTACGTTCTGACTTTGGCATATAAATATGTTTTATTACATCTCAGAAAATTAAAGTTATCTTTTAACATATCATTCATTAAAGATTACATGTTTTGTGACCTGATGGTAAAAAAAAGAAATGGTTTTAGGTGAATTTTTAAAAATAAGTTCATGTCCCCATTTCAGTACCCATAAGTGTGGAATCACTCATATACATTACTTAATCAACACATATACCAACTTTCAAGACCATACCACTCAGTTTTCAAGGTCTGCGCCGGAAACAAAACCGACCCCTAAGACTAACCTGAGAGACTAAGTCTGAAATTGTTTCCATGGAAACATGAAAAATTAAAATTTCTCAAATTTCTTAAATGCACATCTACATCACCTTATTAACATGTATACCAAGTTTAAAATCCGTATCATGAATAGTTTTGGATATATGCTCCGGAAACGAACATTGCTCTTAGAAACTAAGTCAAAATCTATTTATGTAAAAATTTGAAAAATACTTTTTTTTTTTCAAAAAATCCAAAATAGCAAAAGGCACCCGTTCACATGTTGCTTGATATGTATACAAAAGTTTCATAAAGACATCTTCAGTAGTTTTAAAGATACGGCCTGGAAATGAAAACGTGACTGGATAGACAGCCGGACGGACGGAACCCGTTTCTATATGATTAAAAAAAAAAGACAATGAAATGTGAAATGAATATATTGCTTACACACTGCAAGAACTTGGATAATTATCGTATTGTTCAGTTCCTTGGTTGGGTTATACTGCATGTTGGCACCCTTTTAGCTCCATTCAAGCAAATTCCCTTCCTCAACCCCTCTGTGACTGCTCTTCTTTTCCTTTCTTCAAATCTCATCTCAAAACCTTTCCGTTTCATGAACATTTCTCCACCAGTGCATAAACTCACCACTCTTTAGCAACTTTTTTTCCTCTCTTCTCTGACCTTGAGTTTGAGAAAGGCGCTAAATAAATGTAACAACTTCTTATTACTAAAACATTCACGATGAAACGCAGCTGGGTATACAGTATGCTACATTGCCTCATGGATCATGCAGACAGAAATGTGTGGCATTTTGGGAAGGCCCTTCAGATTTTGAAGCAGCGGAATTTTTTTCAAAACAGTCAAAAATAATAATAAAAATTTTTAAAAAAAAATCATTTTTTAGACCAAAGTCTAATCAGTTTAGTTTGTAAACAGATAGATATTTACTGTCAAACGGTCCAGGATGCTCCTGCACAATCGCATCGGCTAAACAGATGACAGCAGACAAAGTTGTAAAAATGGTTAAAAGGCCTAATAAAGAAAATGTTAATAAACAGAAATTTACCCAACTGAATGAAAGCGACTGCATTAATCAGTGATTATTTTCATAACCCATGTTGGCGTGAACAGAGATCAGTCGGGTGAAGAGGAGATGATGATGAGGCTCTAAATGCCATGAGTGATTTTTACCTCAGGTGATTAGACAGAGACTGATGTGGATCATGCTGATAATCAAAGTGGTAACTCATTTAGACTTCTTTAAAAATTTGGCAGCGATGCCGTTTTTCCAAAAGTAGATTAGGTTACAAATGTAGTGGAATGGAATGGAAACCAATAAATGCGATTTTTCTCCGTTTTTACTTTTGGCGGTAACTGGATTTTAAAATGCTACATCTTTACTTGTGATTGAAATGTGCAAACAAGACACCAATGTCAGTTCAGGAAGGCCTCGTTTTCAGAATTATACACAGTAGAAAATGCCAACATGACACACAAAAGCTAGTGTAGCATCAGTTTTTCAAGCCCTTCCACTCTGTCAGGTGGAATTTTCAGGTGACTGTCAGCGCTGCTTCCATATCAAATCCATAAAGTTTCCAGTTCATGCGCTGCACACGCATGCACAAAACAATTAACAGGCAGAGACCGCACCGTGTGACTGATTAATACAACCAAGACGTGGTCATTTTTAGTTCCAGGAAAGTCACCAACATTATTTTTCTATTTTAGTGCCATCTACGGCAGTGATTCTCAAACTGTGGTACGCGTACCACTAGTGGTACGCGGGCTCCATTCTAGTGGTACGCCAAAGAATCACTTAATTAAATATAAATAAAATTTTAAAAATAAAATAAAACGTGAAATACTATCCATAATATCCGAATGGATGAAAATATCTTATCAACGGATGACAAGAAAATGAAAGGAGATACAAATTAAGTTAATAATTTAAAAAAGTTTGCAAGTGCTTCTGGGTAGCCATACGTAGCGTACGTACGCATTCCCGCCGGGTCCGCTGACAGACGGTTATCCGCCATTGGTAGACTAGGCTGTGATGGGAAAAGGTGGAGGTGGCTTTGCTAATTATGACGAGTAGGACAAAATTACTGTCGTGGCTTAAATCCGCGAATGGGAGCGTGGATCAGGAGAGAGGGAGAACTGAAGAGGACGTGTGTGAGCCGAGCGCGGATGCTAACGACAGTGGCAAAACCAGCCCCAGAACTGCTAGCAAACGGCAGAAACCAGTGAGGAGGAAGTATGACGGAAAATACATAAAACTGGGATTCATTTGGAGCGGGACAGAGGAGCTGCCCAGGCCGCAGTGTGTTGTATGCGGGGACGTTCTGAGCAATGAGTCCATGAAACCATCGCATCTCAAACGGCATCTTACAACCAAACACAGCACTAAAGGACAAACCAATGGATTTTTTTTTTTACGAAAATGTGATGAACTGAAGCAGCCCAAGTCCACCATTCTGTCCTATGGTACACCCGTAGCACACCCATCACATTAAGCTCAGTAAGTTGTCAGTCAGTAGTCAATCAGTCAATAGTCTGTGTATATTTAACATTATAGGCTGTTATTCTTAATGCTTTTCCTCACTTTTGTTTTATTCTTAATCTTATTGTTCTTCCTCTGTCTGTGGGTGTGTGTTTCTGTTTCAGAAAGCAGTCACTGGGGTTAAGAAACGGCAAGAACTGCAGCTATGCATAGCCTGTTTTGATTTTTTTCAAGTACAGTACTTTTTTTGACTTAACATTTAAGTACAGTACAGTTATTTAACTTTTAAGTACATTTTCATTTAATCTTTAAGAACTGTCTTTTAATATTTATTTTAGTACAATGTTTGTCACTTTTATGTGCAATTAATTTTATTTGATTCATTATTTAAGTACAGTGCTTTATTTTCCTATATTTAAACACAGTGTTACTGTTCAAAGTACTGTGCGTAATGTTACAGTGGCCAACAATATTAAATATACTTGTTAAATAAAACCGCCGCCTTGTTTTTAATGAATACTTAGGCCTACTACGCTACTGTATTTTAATGTTGGTCATTATGGTGGTACTTGGAGAGCCAAGTATTTTCCGAGGTGGTACTTGGTGAAAAAAGTTTGAGAACCACTGATCTACGGTATTAGAATCTGAAGGCACTTCGACTAAATTCTTAAAAAGGGCTTACAGCCGCTTTAACTTATTTCACAAACTAAATTATATGAGTGATTCCACGCTTATGGGTACTGAAATGGGGACATGAACTTATTCACCTAAAACCATTTCTTTTTTTACCATCAGGTCACAAAACATGTAATCTTTAATGAATATGTTAAAAGATAACTTTAATTTTCTGAGATGTAATAAAAACATATTTATATGCCAAAGTCAAGCCTATGAGTTCCAAAATGATGTCTGTTCCATTACTTCTGTTACGATTGTCCATCTCGCGTCTGTTACAAATTAATTACAATCTAGCTATATACCATGTTAATCTTATTGAAAGAATGTGTATGTTTATTCTACTACACATGTTTATTAATTATATTTGCTAAAACATCACCTTCCTATGTTTCAAAAAGTAATTCTACATTGTTAAAATTGAGAATCTATATGTCCACAACACTTCTGTTACGTTCTGACTTTGGCATATAAATATGTTTTATTACATCTCAGAAAATTAAAGTTATCTTTTAACATATCATTCATTAAAGATTACATGTTTTGTGACCTGATGGTAAAAAAAAAAAGAAATGGCTTTAGGTGAATTTTTAAAAATAAGTTCATGTCCCCATTTCAGTACCCATAAGCGTGGAATCACTCATATAAATTAAATTCACTACATTTTACTAAATGAAAACACTTCATTTAAAGTTGTATCATAACCTGTAAGTGGATTTATAATACTTTACCTTTCTTTGTTTGGTGGCATCTAACTTCACAAGCCAATAAGAAGCCACTTTTGGTTTATGATATTTCCAGTTGTTTAAAATCTGCAAGTGACAGAAAAAAAAAAAGGCATTCATTTTCTGACAAAAGACAACATTTTTCTGTCCCATTAAGTATGCGTTTCCCATTACATTTTCACATATTCGGTGCATTTTCTTCCCCTTAGGCACTTCCTAAGTATGGCCCTGCTCAGTTGTTTTTACGTTATTTGAACTGTTTTTTACTACTGTGAAATAAAACCAATGCCTCTCTGCAACACAAGCATAAACAAAGACAAATCTTGACACAAACAGACCATGCAGCGCTCTTTTTCCTCTTTCTGTCTGCAGCGAGACGCTGCACACTTTATTGTTTCCTTTATTCATTTTTAACTAGTTCATAGATCAATCTTAATGTGTGACTACACCGAGGTTATTATCAATTTTGAATAGGCAAATCTTTCTCAGTACACTTGTTCTCTCATCAGCATGCCTTGTCCCTGCTTTACGGAGCTAATATTCTATTTATGTTCTCGAGTAGATTTGCAAGTCAAGACAAATCTCCGGCTTGTTCCTCCACAGAGGAAACGAACCGTGGACACGGTTACAATGAAGGACGATGGCAGAGCACTCAGGCATTGATATGGTCATAAACATTAAATTCATCTTCTTGGATAAATCATTAATAATTCATTTAGGCTAACATCTGCTCCATACTAATCACGAGGCCATAAATTACACTGATGCGCACACATCTAAATTACAGTGCTCCACTTTCTCATGTCCAGTGGATTTTCGAGTTTTTGTAAATGCAATATATGGATTCATACTCGTCACGAGGAACTCTTTTAGAATTATTACTGAAAGGGGTTTTTGTTTGTTTTTATTGCATTACATGAGAGACACAGTAAGCACAAAACTTGCAAACATTTGTTAAATTTTTCCCCTTCAAAGTGCAAGTGAAAAAGATGTGTTATGATATTGGAAAGGGTCTCAAACAGGTGCTGCTGCCCAGCTGTGCATTCCATGGCGACAGCTAATAGCTCTCATTAACCATACAGGTGGACGGCTAATGGCACTATGTACAAAATGAGACAGAGTGAAAGAGAGAGAGAGAGAGAGAGAGACCACGCTACAGGCAGCATTCTCCACAAATGAGCTGGGGGAACGAGAGGAGAGCAGCATACTAACTCACCTCATCCAGCACGGCCTCTGCTTCCTCCTCGCTCTTCCCTGGGAATCGGATGCGCAACTCCCCCAGCGCGGCCAGCGTCTGCCGCGTCAGCTCCGCCTCCTGCTCCTTGCTCCTCGTGTTCAGCAGGGACTCTCCCTGCGGCGCGCGCGCACACACAAACACATACACAATGCAATGAAGATGAATTAGCGCATGCTGCCTTTTTTCCTTCCGTCATCAGCTTTTCCTTTCCTCGCCGCTCTAAGCAGGCCTGGAGAGCGAGGCGAGGCGAGGATGCCACAATTAGAGTGGCACAGCCGCAAGCTATTGCTTGGCGGCTCCAGCCTAGATCCCAGAGGTACCCGCTGTGCCAGATGAGCCCAGGTGACTAGAGGTTGGCTCAGCATGTCAGAACTGTCAGATTGTGAGACGAAGTGTAAAAGTGCCAGTGCTGCTCTGACTGTGGGACATCTCAACACTCGTTACAAAGAGTGCTTAAAGAGAGGAGCACCGCTGAGTGGAGGGTGTTTAGGGGCTAGTCAGATTAGCATAAAGAAGAGAGAAAGTGTGAGCTTGGGCACATGTTACAGCGAGCAAATGAGGTGTGTGTTAAGGGATATGCATGTGCTACAATAAGATGTCGAGAGGATGGAGCCATGGAGCATATTCTGACATGTTTGTGTGTGTGCACCCCATCACACAGAAATTCATGCTGTAGGGCAACTGGCTCCGGTGTGCACAAGAGCACATTAAAATACTACAGCGGCGGCTACAATTATCAGCAGTCCATAATTATCGACACCTTTTCAGACTGACCAATAAAAAACAAACGGTAAGTTTCAGTTATAACCGTTATTATTGGTTAATAAATCAACCGGAAGACCCGCCTCCTCCGTCGCCCTTTGATCTGGTCATCTGATGACACAGCTCGTTACCGGAGATGGAATTTTTTTAACATGATCATCAATTTGCGGAAAACCCAGACGTTATCATCGCAGGTAAGCATGGTGGAAAGATCACGGACATGTTTTTACTCATCAATTCACCGATATTTCATGATCTCCTTTGTTTCTTACTACTTCATTTGACAGTCGCCATTTTGTCTCTAAACGCGCGTTTGAGAAGTCACGTGAGGTGTCGATAATAGTGAGCACTTTCACCGGTGTCCACCATTATCGACACCCTGTGGAATTAAGTGGCTTTTATAACTGTTATGCAGTGTTGTGCATGAACGCGTTCACAAGAACGCGTTCACTGAACACGCTCGTTTTTCCATGAACTTTGAACTGAACGCAACAACTTTGTAATGAAAGAACTTGAACGTGAATTCGTTCAAATTATGCGACATGAACGACAAACATGAAGATGAACAAAACATGAAACCTGATGAATCGAGTGGCACGTCTACTTGCAAGATATTTTACGTTCTACTACTTCACTGTCAGTCTGATGATGCCGTCACTCACTGCCCTGAGGTGCCGCGTGTGTGCAATGCATCATGGATAACGTAGTGTGAAGCCGGAGATAGTGGATGGCTCTATGATTTGGCTCCATACTACGTTACCCATGATGCAGCAGAGCAGAGTAGGCGTAACCCAGCGTTCCCTAGCTACAGGCAGCAGACAGCGCGCACACTACAGCCGGCGCACACTCACAGCAACACGGCCAGTGAAAGTTCAAGTAGCGGCACGGAGAACACAGATGAGTACAATGCCAAATCATTTTAGAAATTTGATTGTTGTGTGCATACACAGATGTGTACTGAAGAATGAGGCTATCTGAAGTTTTCCTGTTTTGTATTTTGAGAAATAAAAAGCCCTTGAGCATGCATCCCTCTGTCTGATCAATATGGTTGATATGGTCAATGCTGTTGATATGGATCTTAAAATAGCACTCCTTC
The DNA here is from genome assembly GCF_027579695.1 of Neoarius graeffei. Classification (NCBI taxonomy): domain Eukaryota; kingdom Metazoa; phylum Chordata; class Actinopteri; order Siluriformes; family Ariidae; genus Neoarius; species Neoarius graeffei. Next base: position 51,449,116 of record NC_083583.1, on the reverse strand, counting down.
AGTGTATATACATATTGGCAGTCATCTTTTTAAAAACACACATTTATGAGGAAGTCTAGTTGTCGCTCTAGTTATTAGAAGTTACTGTTAGTTGAAACTGAAAGCATTTGTTTGAAGTCACGTCTAACGTTTTGGTAGCAGTGGTTGAGTCAGTGAAGAAATCAAAATATTTTGTCCTTTTTTCCATATATAGTATGTACAATAACTTCCATTTTGTGTGATAGAATATAATATCTATAATATGCGAGTAGTTTTGAGCTAGAATGTAGCATATGATTTTAGTCTTTATTTTCATATCCCACCTAAAAGTAAAATGAACTGAACTTTGAACTAGTTCAGAATTAAAACCGAACTATGAACGTGAACAGTTCACTTTTAACATGTTTGAACTGAACTTGAACTAGTTCAAAAAAAGTGTGAACTTGCACAACACTGCTGTTATGGATCGAGCTTTGTGTAACGTTGTTGAAGTAGATGAAGTACTTGAAAAAATAAAAGTGCTGTGATTTATAATAATTTCTGATTCATAACAGAATGGAGCTTATAGAGTATTTGCAATCCGATTGGAATAAATAGAATTAGATCAGAATTAAATTCCTAGTATATAAAAAAAATTACATGCTTGAAATATTCAGATTTTTCTATTCCATTCAGAATTTTTTTTTTAACAGTTTGTTGTAAATATCTACCACATATTACAATATCAGTCGACATTTTATATTTTGGTTCGAGGAATGACATGCGACCTTTGACCTGGATTTTCATGTGGTTACAATGTCAATCGCCTGTTGATATTTATTGGTAAACTACAAAACTAGAAATTAATACAAACAACGAATTATTAACAAAATGGCATCGACGAAAATATTTAGAAAGTGGGTAGAAAGTGGAACAAAAAGATTTTCTGACACAGGTTCAACATTATCAGTTCATTTGTTTACAAACATTAGAATTACTTCCTCGTTTACGTAAACACCGACATCCATATATTTATTTTTTTCCCATCTCATTATCTGTAGCCGCTTTATCCTTCTACAGGGTCGCAGGCAAGCTGGAGCCTATCCCAGCTGACTACGGGTGAAAGGCGGGGTACACCCTGGACAAGTCGCCAGGTCATCACAGGGCTGACACATAGACAACCATTCACACTCACATTCACACCTACGGTCAATTTAGAGTCACCAGTTAACCTAACCTGCATGTCTTTGGACTGTGGGGGAAACCGGAGCACCCGGAGGAAACCCACACGGACACGGGGAGAACATGCAAACTCCGCACAGAAAGGCCCTCGCCGGGCACGGGGCTCGAACCCGGACCTTCTTGCTGTGAGGCGACAGCGCTAACCACTACACCACCGTATATTTATATAAACTATATTTTGTACTAAATATAAGTCAATGTAAAACAAGTTTTAAATAAAAACTATGTTTTGTTAACTTAATACCACATACCGATTATTTTTTTTTTTTATAAATAATCATCTAGGTGTCAATAATCGTGGAACGGAGTCACGTGATCTGATACGCTAAGTAATCAGGAATCAACTCATTGTTTTTCCAGTGGAAGTTTGAGTAATTATTCATGCACAATTTACGTATTGAAAGTCTTTTCTATTTTTGCAACGGCCAAAAGATCGTTAAGGTGTCAATAATTGTAGCTGCCGCTCTAGTGACCCTAATTCAAAAAAGACTGACTTTACTTGCTTTGTGTATTAATAAAAGCAGGTAAATGAAGTCATCATACCATATATACATACAGCTGCGATCAGAGGTTCCCCACACAGGCAGGAATGTAATCATGGACATGAATATCATGGTAATATTGGGCTTTCAGTGATTTATTTGAACCGTTCTTTTTCTGCAGCAGAATGATTGTACAACATTATGGCAGAGCAATAGGGCCAGGGTTTTATATTTTATTTGGAAACTTCTGAGAAAAAACAACTCAGAATTTTTGAGAAAAAAGTCAAAATTTTCGAGGAAAAAAAAGTCAACAGTTTCGAGAAAAAAGTCGAAATTTGAGAAAAAAAGTCGAAATTTCCGAGAAAAAAAAAAAAAGTCAGAAATCTGTAGAAGGCGGGCTTCCATACGGAAGTGACACTCACTCGCGGCCGGTAGACATGAATGGCTGAGACCAGAGCCATGGAATTCAGAGTTGTGACAACCGGGGTACAGGAAGTCGGTTGGTGATGTGATTCACGACAATATTGTGATTCTGTGCCAAGACTGCAAGGATCTCTTTGTTATTAAACCCAATCCCGAAATAACATTTGATTAAGTCGTCCATTTCAGCAGCACTAAACACAGTAGTAGCAGACCAAGTCTCTGTAACCTCTGAATGACCTGGTACTTCCTGGTAGCCTAAATTTGTGACTTTTTTCTCGAAAATTTCGAGTTTATTTTCTCAAAACTTTTGACGAAAATTTTGACTTTTTTCTCAAAATTTTCGACTTTTTTTCTGCGAAAATTTCGACTTTTTTTTCTCAAAAATTGACTTTTTCTGCGAAAATTTCGACTTTTTTTGTCAAAAATTTTGACTTTTTTCTCAAAAGTTTTGAGATTGTTTCTCGAAATTTCTGACTTTAATCTCGAAAATTGAGTTTTTTTCTCAGAAATTTAAAAAAAATATATGTATTTCTTAGTGGAACTATCACTCTTCCCTAACAACATACATCTTTCACAGAAAAAAAAAATTTGGTGCACAAATTTTAATTTATTTTGGTTTTCTGAAATCAACACAGGGTCAAAATTATACATACAGCACACTTAATATTTGGTTAAATGTCCCTTAGCAAGTTTCTCTTTGATCAGGCGCTTTTGGTAGCCATCAACAAGCTTCTGGCAGAATTCTGGTTGGATACTTGACCGCTCTTCTTGGCAGAATTAGTAGAGTTTAATTACATTTGTTGGTGTCCTGGCACAGACCTGACTTTTATGCACAGTCCACATATTTTCAGTAAGGTCGAGGTCAGGACTAGTTTTAAACTTAATATTAGCCTGCTTTATTCATTCCACAGCCAGCTTTCATTTGGGGTCATCGTCCTGTTGGAACACTCACTTGAAGAATTCCGAGGTCATCCTCCTTCTTCATTATTCCATCCACTTTGTGAAGGCACCAGTTCCACTGGCAGCAAAACAGTCCCAGAGTATGATGCTACTACCACCATGCTTAACAGCTGGTACAGTGTTCCTCTGTATCTCTGGTCACTGTGGCCAAATAACTCAATATTTGTCTCATGTGACCATAAAACTTTCCTCCAGAAGGTTTTTTCATCCATGTGCATCAGCTGCAAACTTTAGTCGAGCTCGAAGGTGTAGATTTTGGAGCAGGGGCTTCTTTCTTGGACGGCAGCCTCTCAGTCCATGGTGATGTAAAACTTGCTTGGCTGTAGACCATGTTCCAGCAGCTTCCAGTTCATGGCAATCCTGTGCCTTGCTGGTTTCTGACCATCCGAAGCAATTTCCTCTCAGCTGAGGGGGAAAGCTTGAATCTTCTTCCAGCAAAGTAGCTTGGCAAAATGGCTATACTTCCCAATAACTTGTACTTCCATACAATTGTTTAAACTGATGAGCTTGGAATCTGCAGTTGTACAGAAATGGCTCCAAGAGACATTTCAAACAAACCCTTCTAATATTGGCATGGTGAAGCTACCAGTTGAAGTCAATCATGACCACTAACAGGAGGTTATGAGACCTTGGCAAGTTAAAATACATTTTGGAACTTTTAGCACCACCGATTTAATAATCTAAGTGGGAGTATGTAAATTTTTGACACTGTATATATAATTTTGACCCTGTGTTGTTTTCAGAAAATCCAAACTAAATTAAAACTTTTGCACCAAGTTATTGGATTTCTTTTTTCTTTTAAAGATGTTGTACAATCATTCTGCGACAGAAAAAGAACGGTTCAGGGAAAATCACTGAAAGCTCAATATTGCCATAACATTCATGTAAACGTCTGACCGCAACTGTATGCAAGTTAGGTTTAGTTTTGCAGCTGATGGTACTGGATTAAATAACTGTGAATATAGTCAGGTTTAGGAAAGCAGAAGAAGTGTGTGTGTGTGTGTTATACTTGCCATGCTGGAGTGGATAGTGCCCAGGCTGCTGCTGTGGGGCATTCTTTGGGCAGAGCTGTTGCGGCTGAGAGAGTGTGAGCGCAGAGCTGTGTGGGGTCGAACCAATGATGTTGGCGGAGCCAAAGCTCCTGCATGTGCTGATGCCACACCAGTGCTTCCCATCTGTGGTAAACTCTTGTTTGATGTGCCTCTACTGTCACTGCTGGGTGACTGTCCACTCAAAGAAGAGATGGAGCGTGGGCATGAGACGGAGCGGCGGATGAGTCCTGAGAGTGTTGGTGATGATGCTGAGCCCAGTTTCTCTGGTTTGAGAGATGGCTTCCAGTGCACACGACCTGAGGGGGAGGATACAAAAAAAAAAACCTTTTTTTAAAATCTTTGACAAACAGAAGATGCCAGAATTAAGTGTTTGAAGTACATAACTAAGGTCAGAGAGAAAATTACCAGACTCTCAGATACACACAAAAGCCCTGGCAGGCCTGTACTGAGGCACAAATGAAGTCAGGATTCCCCCTCCCTTACAACAAACGCAGAATAACTGTGGCTTCCATTAATCACCAAGGCATGTGTTGGTCTTAGTGGCCTGGCTCTGCAGTTTTCGGATTAAAGCCGCAGCAGCTTTTTGCCCACACGCGCACCGAAGTGTTGAACGACCTCCAGCTTGTCCACAGGCCAGCCGGCCTCGGTGTTCTGCCTGCAAGTCTTGAGGGAAGGAAGTTGCCAAGTCGTGCGCATTATAGGGGCTTAGCTTAGGCCACCCCCAGATGGGGCGTCAAAGTCACTCTAGCCTCAGCGACTCATTCACCCCTCAAACTTCAGCCAAATCACAGCTTTGTCCTTCATTCCGAAGCTAATGGAAAAACTGGAGGGTTTGACCGCTTGCTCAAGCAAAAAAGAATCTTTAAACAATCCGCTCTGGCCCTGTGGCACTTCAATACACGCTGGCATGGTGTGATAGCAAGACCTGAGGCATGGAAGGAGAAAGGTAGGTTTAGGAAAAAAAAAAACCCTATAGTTATAAAGAACTATATGTTTGTGGACCCCAAGGAAGTTTGAAACCTTTCCATTTGGAGAGCTTAGAGTTTGTTTGCTCTCTTTTCAAGGTAAACCAAAAACCCTTCTGTGAGGATCTCCATGAATTGCGCCTTACCCAAGCTGAGACCCTCGCCTCCTTACAGACTAGTGGACTGAAACACATCAAAAAAGCTCATTAAAGCCACTGCGTATGGGAGCCGAGAGAGCTCTCAAGCTATCACCCGCTACTGCCAGCCAGTCAAATTAAGAGCCTCTGGACTGCACCATCAGATCCTTGTGACCCTAATTAAAAAAGATGGATTTTGCCCGTTTCATGTATTAATTAGGTAAACAAATGCATTAAACTAGATTTACATCTGTAATTTAGGGTTAGCGCTGCAGCTGACACCGCCAGATTGCATAATTGTGTCTAGAGTTGGTCTGGATGGAAAACGGCTTAAGGGTGTGCAAGTCTGTCTAGGACAATGGCAGAAGTTTGTTTAAGTAATTAAGAAGCCTTCATGGCTGTATGAAAAGCATCAAGGGAATGATTTCCCATCAAAAGGCTGTGATAGAAACGAAGGGGAATGAGTGCAGCATAGTGGAGACTGTCCTAACTGGCCCCGGATGAGCACTAACAAAGAATCATTTCCTTCACAGACTTACTGGAACGTTCAGAGGCTTTCTGTCTGCTCTCGCCAACTTCAATGGAGACCTTCTTCTCCTGGAGGTCATTGGTGCTCTCGTCCTCTTCGTCGGTGTTTGAGCCTGACGTTCTGCTACTGTTGCAGCTGCCGGAGCTGTCTTCATAGTCCTTGTGCCTTCTGGGCATCTGGGCGCTTTCAGGCATGGAGGACAAAGCCTGCAGAGACAGATAGACATGTCCAAGCCAATGATGTCCAGTGACATTGGTTGGGAAAGACAATGTGAGACAGAGTCAGCGCCTTGGCGGATATAGCCTTCATCCTGACTCCAATTAGCATTTGTCATCGGCGCTAGCTAAGGTGACATGAGTAGAGAGAGCAGGTAGAGAAAGTGATGGGAAAAGGAGGGGGAGTAGGATTGTGACATGGCCCTTGGTGTGCACCTTGATGACAAGTACGGTGTAGACCTGCCTGTGATTAATGTCACAGCTGAGATGCGTTAATTCGGTATAAGTAACTCTGCCCGGATACCACCTTTCACCGCTAAGCATTTGGGAATATTAATTTATCATTTCCTTCCAAGAAAGAAAGATTGGGGAGTAGAGTTAATTGAAGTGAATGCCTGTCCTGCGCTCAGGAAGGAGCACGCTGTTAGCATTAATAACGCATTCACATCAGTTATTCAACAGCTAATTTAGCTCGGCTTTCTCTTGCAAAATTAACACTTAGGAAGCTATCGCGAGCACAGGTTTAAACAAATCAATTAGAGGAAGAGGGAGCTGGAGACTGAGGAGACGGAGTCGAATTCAAACATCCATCTCCGTTTGATTGTGCTGCTCTCCATGGCATATTTAAGTGGGAATTGCTTAAAACTGAATCCCACAGCATTTCAACTGCTTCATTTCTGCCCTGATTTTTCCAGATGGCTCATAATGCACCCCTGGGAGTCTGTCTATCCATCAGATCATTGAGCGCTGTAGGCTCATGGGTTGTCAAGGAAGAAAAGCACACTCGGAAGTGACAGGCGCAAATTAATTTCGACTGATGCCAATTGTGTAAGAAAGAATAGTTAGCCTTGCGAGCTTGTTGCCGTTTCAAATACAACTTTACCTTTACTCCTCTCTGCCTGGATGTCTTTCCCATCAACTTCTCATCATCCAACTCGCACTGCTCCAGCAGATCCAAGATGTCCTCTTCCTATAAACACACAACACAGAAAGATCATATTTAACCATGGTCAAACTGCTGGCTTTTGTTGAAGGCACAAACGAGGTGCTCGACATCACTGTGCTCGATCAGACACGCGTTTGTTTCCCTTAGTCTGAATTAATGCATTCAACTAGCTAACGAGTCTGCCATTTGTTATTACATTTTGTTCGCTACCAGTTAGGTTTCCAGGCAACCATATTGAAGCTTGTACTTGCCTGGTGCGCGAGCTATTGAATTAATGATTTGCCTTGCAATGAAATATTACAACTGACTGAAGAGAGATTTTTAATTAAGGTAATTAATTATTTAAGGGTATTGGTACAGTATAATTTTAGGCACGTACAAGGGTGTTGCCGCAATTGCAGTACTAATTCCACAGTTGTGACTTTTTAAAAAAATTAAACCCTTTTAAAAAAATATCATTTTCAATATTAAACCTAATAAAATGTGCATTTAACCATTCAAAAAAAAACAAAAAAACACGTTAGCCCATTACAGGCACCAATTGTTTTTAATTGAGTAACATGGTTGATTTTTTTTTTTTAAGCCAAGAAACAGGTTTAAAAAAAAAAAAAAAGTGCTTAAAGTGCATATTCTGGACCAATTTTTTTTTTATATGAAAGTATGTCCCTTTACACACTCATCCAGAAGGGTAATTTTGCACAAGGCCATCTGTCTACAGCAGAAAAAAATTAAATAACAAAACGCGTCTGGAAAAATCCCAAGGGAGTCTGGAGCCAGATTCGTGACGTTACCTGCGGAAGCGCCAGCAGGCTGCGCGAGCTTTGCACGGTTTCAGTGCACAGCCTGTGTAGACCAAGCGCTCCCATTTCTCTCTCATTGTCCGGTCTTTCGGGAAACGATGAGTACTAATCCCATCAAGATTGGTGTTGCTACACCCTCCTACGATACATCTGTTAACCATTTTAATAATTACGCGATAACGTTGAAGAAGTTTGCAGAAAACCACCAGGTCGTTTTCTCATAAACAAACCAGCGCTGACGTAGGATTCAGAGGGAGGCGTCCCGCACGCAGCGTCACGAAAATCAATGTTTCCCAGGAAATCCAAATGCCAAGTTTTTTCAGAGGCGGACCAATTCGCCTCAAATGGCTTGATTTCAACTGATTTTTTCTGGTATTGCGCAAGGTAAAAAAATTGCAGAGAATGCAGAATGTGACAGATATTTGACCAAAGTTTAATATAAAATAGGAGAATTACAGTGATCTTGCTCCTGAATTTACCCATGATATGCACTTTAACTAGCCAACCCTACAAATGACACATGGACATCATTTACTTACAATGTATTTTTATAATTAATTTTTAATATACAATTTAGCTAACCTGGTTGTACTATCAAAGTGAACTCCTCAGTCAATATTACTGAAAATAAAAAGACCATACTTTCTTCAGCCCATGATCTTCAGGAAATTCAGACAATACAGCTTCCTGTTGTACATGTGACTTGTGGAATATTTGAAATATTTATATTATGTATTCCAAATTATTTTTGTTTAAGCTGGGCATACACTGTGCGATTTTTGGCCCGATTTTGACACGATTTTCACTCGTGCGACTATTTTGGAGATCGGGCTGAGTTTTGGCTCAATCGTGCGTCTCGGATCGTGTAGTATACATGGGGTAACGACAAGCGATTAACACCTCACGACCTCCTCCCGATCGATCGGATGAAAATCAAACCTGTTTGAAATCCTGAGCATCGCATCTGAGCATCGGATCGTATAGTGTGAGAACAGGAATTGTAAGCTGCGTGCTGTTTACCCCTGCGATTCACTCGTACAGTGTGAGCAGCAGCTGAATACCACGATTGAAAAAAAAAGAAAAAAAAAATCGCACAGTGTATGCCCAGCTTTAGTGGACCGAAACCTACTGAATTCAAATCATAGACTTCCAATTTTATTAGCTTTTTTTTTTAATAGAATAATGAATGAATTTAGATCCACGTGGCCCTAAATTCTCCGCTGTTTTTTCCTGCTTCATCATGACGTAATACAAGATACTACGTCATGCATGACATGGTGGGCTTTCCCCGTTTGCGGCGACAAAACTGTGGGATACAAATTTGAAACAGGAGAGAAAAATGGAGGACGTGAGCATGCGAATGAAACGTGAAAGACCGACTACAGTAACGGAAAGCGAGAAGAAAAGACGTTATGTTGCGAAGGAAAGGAAACGCAGGACCAAACTAATAAATATCGGCGGTCAGCGAGCACCTCGGTGTGATCAGCTGTTCGTTTAGCGACAGAATGATGGAACTGTCAGTGCACGGTCAAAGGTAAACCTGTAGATGGCAGTAATGCAACACTGTGGATGCCAGCTGCCGTAAAACCCAAAAGATTTAGAAGAAGAAGAAGAATGACGACAGTAAGCGTGCACATGTGCACACAGACTTTCTCTGTCTGCTTGACTGCGCAAAGCGAGTGGTTTCATACACGTTATTTGCTCGGGAATCCCCTCAAATTAAATAACTTCCCAGCCATAGAATGGCCTGTGTGTGTTTGTGTTTTGTTTTATTTTTTAAAGATATTACAGAAATAAATATACATCACAATGACCAAATTTCAGAGGGAAGTAAATTTCACCCATTTTATGAAATCGAAAGGCCGTCTACTTTTAAACGTTAACAGTTTGGATGGTCCTTTTCCTCTTTGGTCCGGAGCACACGGAGTCCATTTCTTACAAAAGCAGTCCTGGAACACTGATTCATCTGACAAACATACACGTTTCCACTGTGTGATGGTCCCTCTCAGATCCACGAGATGTTGATGGTGCTTCTGGAACCAGTTAACGTTTGGGCTGGGTTTTTTTGCACAGTAAAGTTTTAACTGGCATTTGTGGATGTAACTCTGTACTGTAGAGCTTAACAAAGGTTTGCCAAAGTAATCCTGAGCCCATGTGGTTATATCGGCTGTAGATGAATACCAGTTCTTGATGCAGTGCCGTCTGAGGGATCAGAGATCACAGGTGTTCAGATTAGGCTTGCGCCCTTTACGCACTGAAATTCTTCCATATTCCTTGAATCATTTAAATCAGTGGTTCTCAAACTTTTTTCACCAAGTACCACCTCAGAAAATACTTGGCTCTCCAAGTACCACCATAATGACCAACATTAAAATACAGTAGCGTAGTAGGCCTAAGTATTCATTAAAAACAAGGCGGAGGTTTTATTTAACAAGTATATTTAATATTGTTGGCCACTGTAACATTACGCACAGTACTTTGAACAGTAACACTGTGTTTAAATATAGGAAAATAAAACACTGTACTTAAATAATGAATCAAATAAATTGGCCAAATCTGCAACATCTGTAGTCTCATCAAGCTGTATGGCAAAATATCTACTGTTCTTAACGCGCTCAATCAGTGTCTTTTTAACATCGTCAGCCATGTCATTTATTCTCCTTGACACGGTGTCATTTGAAAGCGGCACCAAGTTTAACACTCTGGCAGCTTTCTCGCCACACATGATACGTGTCATCTCTTTGGCTAATGGCAAACACAGCAGTTCCCCGATTGTGTGCGGCTTACCGGCTCTGGCGATCAGGAGGCTGGCGCGATATGAAGCTTCTTGTGCTTTGGCTACGGGTGTACCATAGGACAGAATGGTGGAATGCTTCAGTTCATCACGTTTTCGTAAAAAAAAATCCATTGGTTTGTCCTTTAGTGCTGTGTTTGGTTGTAAGATGCCGTTTGAGATGCGATGGTTTCATGGACTCATTGCTCAGAACGTCCCCGCATACAACACACTGTGGCCTGGGCAGCTCCTCTGTCCCGCTCCAAATGAATCCCAGTTTTATGTATTTTCCGTCATACTTCCTCCTCACTGGTTTCTGCCGTTTGCTAGCAGTTCTGGGGCTGGTTTTGCCACTGTCGTTAGCATCCGCGCTCGGCTCACACACGTCCTCTTCAGTTCTCCCTCTCTCCTGATCCACGCTCCCATTCGCGGATTTAAGCCACGACAGTAATCTTCTCCTACTCGTCATAATTAGCAAAGCCACCTCCACCTTTTCCCATCACAGCCTAGTCTACCAATGGCGGATAACCGTCTGTCAGCGGAACCGGCGGGAATGCGTACGTACGCTACGTATGGCTACCCAGAAGCACTTGCAAACTTTTTTAAATTATTAACTTAATTTGTATCTCCTTTCATTTTCTTGTCATCGGTTGATAAGATATTTTCATCCATTCGGATATTATTTCACGTTTTATTTTATTTTTTAAATTTTATTTATATTTAATTAAGTGATTCTTTGGCGTACCACTAGAATGGAGCCCGCGTACCACTAGTGGTACGCGTACCACAGTTTGAGAATCACTGATTTAAATGATTTTATGCACTGTAGAGAGTAAAATATCCATATACATTCGTATCTTTCTTGGAGGAACATTGTTTTTAAACATTTCAACAATTTTCTCATGCATTTGTTGACAAACGGGAGATCCTCAACCCATCTTTTCTCCTGGATACTGATTTCATACCAAATCTTGATTACCATCACCTATTTCAAATCACATCATTATTTAAAGCTCATAGGCAACGGTTTTCAATTTATGCACATTTGAAACTTTATATGTTAAAAAACCCTCTGTAATTTTCTTCTGGTCCCAAGAAGTATTATTAATAAGTAATAATTAAAATAAGTTAGTGCGGATCGCAGCAAATTTCTGTTCGGCGATTTTCGTGACCACTCGGCGCGTGACGTCATTCAAGACAAACCGATCTCTTGAGTTGAGTCCACTTCCGTTTACTTGCATTGCCGTTCGGCTTGAGTGCAGACGTGCGTTCGGGAATTTCCAAAGAAAACCCATGCCTTATTATTGTGCAGTGAACTGTAACAACGGGACCGGTTCAGGAAGAAGTTTTTACCTTTTTCCGAGAGAGGAGAAGAGGCGGAGATGGTGGATTGGCTTTTTCTGGAAGAGAAGAGGCGGAGTGAGAGGGTTGGCTTTTTCCAAAAGAGGAGAAGAGGCGGAGCGAGAGAGTTGGCTTTTTCCACAAAAGGAGAAGAGGCAGAGTGAGAGGATTTGCTTTTTCCGAAAGAGGAGACAAGGCGGAGAGAGTGGATTGTGTGCGTGAAGCTAGAGGGTTGTTTTTTTCCGGAAGAGGAGACGAGGCGGAGAGAGTGGGTTGTGCACGTGAAATAAAATCAAGCAGTCAAAGAAGAAACGGAGCAGCAACGCTCAAGCAAAAAGGAGAAGATTGGAGGTGAACATTTTTACTTTTGCTTGCAATTGACAAGTCAAGAATCCTGAGGGATCCTGTACAATCATTGTGGAAATGAGACAAAGGGATATTTCCTCGCTTAGAGTCGGCTATAAATAGTATAATGCCGCGGATGGCAGGCTAATGTGGCCTACCGGCGCACTGTCCAGTAATCGTTCCCTATATCCACTTGGGAGGGCGGTTTAATTATTCTTCAAAAAGGCTCTTATTTAGTATTACGACGAAAGTAGGAATTTATCATAATTAGCAGGATAAATCGTTTGGGCGCAAGTCTTGTTGAGGTCCGGGGTCACCGCAATCAGAGTCAGCCGAGTCGCTGTCTGATTCCGAGGCCGTACGGTCAAACCAGTGAGCTGGATTCACAGATTGCTTCGCAACGGCCATCGGTTCATACATATATGGTTTCACCTCTAGATATTTAATTTGGAGGGTTCCTAGCCTGGGCCCGCCCATCCTAAGCATGACGCAACACGAGGGCCTGTTGCGAGCTTAGTCTGGCCAGGCAAGCTATCTACAGCTCTTCCAAGCTCCCGAAAAATCGGGAACCAATCAACTTTGAGCATCTCCAACGGCCCTGGGTAGAGGCGTGTTCAAGGCACTGACGTAGTAGAACTGCGACCGGAAGCCATAGATTGTTTACAGAATCTATGCCGGAAGCGCTTCATTCACGTTTCCGCATCTATTACGCATAGATGCTGTATTGAAAGCATTCAACGGGACGTTCTCATTGAAAACGGAGCAAAGAGCAGCCCTGGAGGTATTTATTGAAAGGAAGGACGTTTTCGCCTTGCTCCCAACCGGCTTCGGTAAGAGTTTAATCTACCAGTTAGCCCCGTCGCGTCGCATACGTCAGAGGAAAGAGTGATGTGATTGGTTTAAGCTTCGTCACAGCCTTTTCTGGCTTCGACCAGTAGCAAACTGAGGCATTTCAGGGAGGCGGGTCAACCACGGGCTCTGGGAAACGGTTGGGCTTAATATCTTGGCCAGACTAATAGCCCGGAGAGCTTTGTCGCGTTAGCCAGACTAGAGGGTTCCTACTTCAAAATCGCTATCGCTTTCAGACATTTTACACAACCTCTCACGACCAAAGTCCGTACACGTGTGCTCGGTTCGCAGGTAAACACAGAGCTGCTCCTAGCAGGGATGTGATTTGGGGCTGGTGAAATTATCTGAAAATTTTAGCCGGGGGTCTGGGGGCCGCAGGCCCGCAGCTGGTCCAGGGCAGCGGCCTGGTGGGGGGACAAGGGGGGAAGCCCCCCGAAGCTCCTGGGTTCTGGGGTTTTCTGACTTAAAAATTGTACTAAAATGGCAAGCAAACACACAAGAAAAAAACTTGTCATGATTAACAAATTCAAGCCAATTTAATGGTCAACATGCAACTCTGACACACACACACACACTCTCTCACACACACTCTCTCTCTCTCTCTCTCTCTCACTCTCACACACTCTCTCTCACTCACACACACCCCAAAGAACCAGCGCGAGCAGGGCCCGCTAGCCCCGCGCCTTGTGACGTAATTCGCCCCGAGGCGAGCCGCGGTTTTTCTCCAACCATTCCCAGCGGAACTTTTTTTCACTATTCTGTCGATTTCTTTAACTCGATTTGCATCTTTACGCTCGATCACGGAGGCTGCCATCTTTCAACTCTGTTTGAAGCGAGCTTACGTACAGCTATCTAACAAGCGCGTTCATTGGTTGTTACAGAGCGATGAGCCAATCACGTACCTTGTTTCATCTCATTGACGTAATTACGTCATTTACGCAATTACGTCATTGACATGAAACGAGGTACGTGATTGGCTCATCGCTCTGTAACAACCAATGAACGCGCTTGTTAGATAGCTGTACGTAAGCTCGCTTCAAACAGAGTTGAAAGATGGCAGCCTCCGTGATCGAGGCGTAAAGATGCAAATCTGAGGCTGCCATCTTTCAAACAAAGTCGGAACGAATAGGATACGAATGTGAATGAGGGAAAAATCGGAAAAAAATTTTTCTTCAAGTTTTGAGGTGAAAAAAGCGGAATTCCGCGAATTCGCGGAAAAATCACATCCCTGTCCCAGTCTGTTTGCCTTAAATGACGTCATGATGACGGTCCCCTGGCGGTAAAAGTGCGCATAAGTGAGATGTAAACAAACCTTCGGAAATTGGGCAAAACAGTATATTTTAACCATTTTATTCAATTTTAGGGTGCAAATTAGACACCAGGAAGATTGAATTTGCTTTTTGGGTCGTTCTTCTAGACAATAAAGTTGATACTCTACGTTTCACCTCCGACCTTTAATTGTTTTAGCTCATTACTAGCCCTAAATTTCCCTGTCCCGACTTTTTTTGGAATGTGTTACGGGCCTGAAACAGGAATGAATGTATATTAACAAATGAAATGAAGTTGACTGGACAAAACATGAAATGTTTTGGGTGCGTACTGTCTGCAATGAAATACAAGTCAAAGTAAATATAGAAATCGCAGCCTTTTTTTTTTTTTTTGCGTTTTCCACACCATCCCGACTTTTTCTGATTCGGGGTTGTAAATATTTAAGTGGTAGTTAAGGTCATTTAATATACAGTAAAGTGGGGCTGAGATGAGCATGGATTGTGTATATAGACTAAATGATCAGTTTTATGAATAATGAATAGTTTGGAGTTTCTTCCTCACTATCCTAAAGAAACTGACCTAATACATTATGAATTATTTTCTGAAACATCCTTGACATAAAATATCATGAAAAAGTCTCTCAGATGAACATTTGTCTCCAGCCATCTCAGCAATTTTATAATGAGAAATACTGCCTGCTGTTCTACAAAAAAAAAAAAAATGCTCTTGCAGGCTTAACACCCGTAAGCTCTTTGCCAATTTGTTCCTCAAGTGCAAATGGACATGAGCATATTCAGTTCCATTTCTCATCACATCTATGCACGGTTTCCTAAACCCACATTAAAATGCTCACATTGTGAGGATGACGGCGGCTCAGGAAAACTCCAGTCTAACCAGTGCGTCACTCCTCACGTTACCGCGCCGATGGTGCTGAAGGCACAGCGCGGCTTCAGCACCAGTGTTTTGGACCCCAGCGTGCGGCATGGCCATGGGGCAGAGTCAGTTAAGCGCGCACAGCTGGAGCAGCACCTCTATCTAGCCTCCTCGAGCAGACGGGAGCATAATCAGGCACCGCCACCAACACAGGTCAGTAAAGCTTTGATTAAACAAGGTAGCTGATGTCCTGCCTCCTTCTCTTCCTCGGCTACATCACCGACAATGAAGACGATGACCCCCGAGAGCTCTCCCGCTCTGTGTCCCCTGCTCCAGCCTGCATCGGTGAAGCACCGGACCTGCTCACTACACAGCCCGTCTGCGACTCACCATCCGGCTGGTCCACTGCTCATTTCTGAAGCACGTCTTCACTACAAAACTGATGCTTGAATGGCACATGCTTCAGCAATCCTGACCCTTACCCAAATAAGCCAGATCCACAGAATCCACTCTACAGGAATTGCATGCTCATCCCGCAAAACGTACACAGAAAGGAGCAGAGGTGCCCAGGCTACATCAGCCGTTCCGATGCCTTTCTAATGATCCCAGCACAGGTAGCTCAAACACCGTTAAACTGCGGAGTGTGAAGGAGCAATACTTAGAGAGGCTCCAACAATAGAGGTGCCTGAGCGGACATACTGTATTCGTGCCTTGAAACTCTCTAGAAACATCCAAATATTTCTGAGAAGAGGCATGGTACAGTCAGTGATGAACTCAAGGTGAACAAAGAATGAAGACAAAGTGAAACAAAAACGTAAAGCAAAAAGTCACTCCTTGTAACAAAAAGGGTCGTGTTGGGTCTTTAAAGCGTCACGTTCACTATGGAGTGGAAAGCCTGCGACTCGGGCAAGAAAGTCGTGACAGGAAACATAAGGAGGAGCCACAGCAGCATTCTCTTGCAACATTTCCTTTCTTCTCATGCTATTTTCTAGCTGAAGCAACATTCTAAATACAGAGAAGGAAAGAAGGAGACCGAGAGAGAAAGAGCAGAGAAACAAGGAAGGGGGAAAGGGAGAGAATTCTGAGCCAGCTGAGACTCAGGTACATGCCTTCATTCGTTTCAGAGGATTATTCATTTCCTTTTGAAGCGAGGCTGCTCGCCCAGCGAGGAATGTCTGAAAGGCAACTGAGAGGAGACCCTCATACTTCTCCAAGAGCAGCTTGTCATCTGGGGGGTAAATACGTCTGTAAGCAAAAAGAGAAAGGCAATGGAAAGTGAGTAAGGAGAATACACCTGCTTGTCATATTATTTAAACAGCTCCCAATCACTCTTTTACTAACGCACACTAGCGTTAGCCTTAACGCTAGACCGCCTTTCAAATTTTCACGTTTAGGTCATAAAAAGAATTCTCCCCGACACCCAATTATTTTTCTTTAGTGGAACGAAAGCTACTGAATTCAAATCACAGATTTCCAATTTTATTTTAGTAGTCGTTTTTCCATAGAACAATTAATGAATTGAGGGCCACGTGGCCTTAAATTCTCCGCTATTATTTTTTGCTTCACCGTGACGCAATACAAGAGACTACGTCATGCATGACGTGGTGGGCTTTCCCTGTTCGCGCAAGGCATTGTGGGATACAAATTTGAAACAGGAGAGAAAAACGGAGGACGCGAATGAAACGTGAAAGGCCGACTACAGTAACGGAAAGCGAGAAGAAAAGACGTTATGTTATATACGAAGGAAAGGAAACGCAGGACCAAACTAATAAATATCGGCGCTCAGCGAGCACCTCGGTGTGATCAGCTGTTCGTTTAGCGACAGAATGATGGAACTGTCAGTGCACGCTCAAAGGTAAACCTGTAGACTCAAAAACTCCTTTGTCCCTCACGCCATCAGACTGTACAACTCCTCTCTGGGGGGGAGGAGGGGAAACAGGAGGACAGAGGACGGGAAGGAGCAGTAGCCTAGCCTGACGATAAGCAATACAGGACAATGTGCAATATCTTTCCTGCTTCCCCCCCACACACACACTCACCCTAACCCCACTTCTCCCCCCTTTCCTTCCTCTCTTCCCCATATCTTATTCTTTTATATTTGTATATGTAAATAATTTATTTTAATTTATCTAGAAGTTTTCTCTATTTCTTTTCTCTGTTTATCTGTAATGATGCTGCTGGAATCTTAATTTCCCTGAGGGAACCCTCCCAAAGGGATCAATAAAGTTTTATCTAACCTAATCTAATCTAATCTAGATGGCAGTAATGCAACACTGTGGATGCCAGCTGCCGTAAAACCCAAAAGAAGAAGGTAAACCTGCGCATGCGCACACGGACTTCCTCTGTCTGCTTGACTGCACAAAGTGAGCAATTTCATGCACGTTCTTTGCTCGGGAATCTCCTCAAATTAAATAACTTCCACAGAATGACCTGTTTTTTTTTTTTTTTTTAAGATATTACAGAAATAAACTACGGGTGGGACATTAACACGTTAATTAAGATTAATTAATTTCAAACAAATTAATTCATTAAAAATATTAAACGCATTTTATCGCAGTTTGCATGCCAAACAACCCGGAACCGTTGTTAGTGCACCGTGTTATGGTGCGACAAATATACCGACGCGCACAGTTCCAGTTACAGCAACGGAGCTCGAAAGCGCGCCGGGTCTGCTGGACGGTAAATTTATATTCAAAAAAACCACCCGATGGAACTGTTGATAAAACCACAGTTTATTGCAAACTGTGCAGAAAGGAGTTTGCTCATCACAGAAGCTCGTCAACTTTACGGTACCGTTTAAATGCCAAGCATGTCACCGCGATTACTGAAACAGCTGCAGCTCGAGGTAGCAGTTCCGATCAGCAGTGCAAACTCGAAGAAATGGCTGGATTCCAGAAGAAAATGAGCAGGGCAACGTCGGAAAATTTAACGAACACGCTGGCCAAGTGGATTGCCCTGGACTGCAGACCGCTATCGGTGGTAGAAGACAAGGGTCTGCGAGATGTATTGCAGATTGCGGCGTGTGATCCAGAAGGTAACAACTAAAATGGTTAGTAAAATGGCACTGAAACCTTAGTCTCTTCAATTTTGGACAGGGACCATACCTTTGTTTACTATTGCAAAATGAAATGCAATTTATTGTTTACAGCCATTAAATGAGCTTGAATCTAAAAATCATGTCTGTGTATTATTTGAACTCTTCACATATTATTTAGTTACATAAAATAAATGTTGCTTTTGGGGCAAATACGGTAGTGCGATTAATTGAGATTAATTAATTACAAAGCGGGCGGCACGGTGGTGTAGTGGTTAGCGCTGTCGCCTCACAGCAAGAAGGTCCGGGTTCGAGCCCCGGGGCCGGCGAGGGCCTTTCTGTGTGGAGTTTGCATGTTCTCCCCGTGTCCGCGTGGGTTTCCTCCGGGTGCTCCGGTTTCCCCCACAGTCCAAAGACATGCAGGTTAGGTTAACTGGTGACTCTAAATTGACCGTAGGTGTGAATGTGAGTGTGAATGGTTGTCTGTGTCTATGTGTCAGCCCTGTGATGACCTGGCGACTTGTCCAGGGTGTACCCCACCTTTCACCCGTAGTCAGCTGGGATAGGCTCCAGCTTGCCTGCGACCCTGTAGAACAGGATAAAGCGGCTACAGATAATGAGATGAGATATTTTTGGGGCTTTTTTCACCTTTATTGGACAGGACAGTGTAGAGACAGGAAATGAGCAGGAGAGAGAGACGGGGGGGATCGGGAAATGACCTCGGGTCGGAATCGAACCCGGCTCCCCGGATTTATGGTGTGGCGCCTTACCCACCTGAGCCACGACGCCCCCACAAAGCCTGTAATTAATTAGATTATTTTTTTAAATCTAGTCCCACCCCTAAAATAAACACATCACGATGACCAAATTACAGAGCGAACTAAATTTCACCAGTTTTGTGAAATCGAAAAGCCGTCTCACTTTTAAAGTCGTGCACTTTTGGTGAGGCTTGATGTGGCTGCAGCACAGTTGCTGGAAGGAACTTCGTGCTGAAGGTGAGACGGAATGATGTTTCGATATGATCAACAAGCCATGTGTACACCTTCAATTTGATCTACGGTTTCAATTCTATCTTTAACTTGCACGTCCCACGTCATGACATCGATCTATATAAACGAAAACGGTAGTAGGAACGATCTCTGTTCGAGCTGGACATATTTTTGCTTGGTAAACGTTCTGCTAACATTTGAACATGCTCTTTAGTTAGGAGCTTAGCCGGCTGCGGCAAAATCGAGGGATGAAGTAATGTAAATGTTAAGATCCTTGGATAAAGCTCTAAAATCCATTAAGACCTGCGTATGTGCATTATGGCTCGTGTGGTAGCAAAAACCTATTAGAGGCATGTGCGTCTGACTTTTTTTTTTTTTTGCCTCGCCTTGATCATATGGCGTATGTTTAAATCTTGGTCTGCCCCATATATTTCCTGAGCTTTTTTTTTTTTAATGTTTCAGCATCTTTTATTAGACTGGAGATGCAGGCAATAGAAATTACATCAGCTGGAAAACAACCTATTTAAGAACCAGATTCACTCCCCATGCTTCCTCTGTGCTTTTTAAGTGGTGGCGTTATTCCAGAGCGACTCGTCACAATTACTCATCGAGCAGTGTGATAAATGCTACAGACACTAAATGGCTTTGGCTCCTCTTTGAAGCAGGCTCCCCGTACCTGAACTCCGTTCCAGTAAATAGAAAAAAGGTTAGTTGGGAGACTCATCTAATGAGGGGCGCCTTAATCAAGTCCCAGTGCCGCTTCCCAATTGGGGGGGGGGTCTTCATTAGGCAGCACCAGACGCTCCGCATTCGAGTGTAACAAACAGAGCAGGAATGGTAATAAAGCCCAGGGCACTGCCATGGCATATAGCAAGCACTTCTTTTAAGCAAAAGAGCATTGGCGATGAGCAAAGGATGAGGTGAAGCCAAACCACCCCTGACTTGTCTTCTGAAGCAGGCATCTGCTCATCTGACAGGCAAATATTAAAAAATTGATGATCCCTGCTCTCCATGGCATCACGGGAGAGAAAAGCTCCTGATACTTTGGCAATAGCATGCCCCAGGTCTATATATGTGCATGTTTAAGTGTGTGTGCATACCAAGGGGCATTAAAATCAGGCCCTGGCTGCTGTCTTCTATCATTTCAGACCGCTACAGCTTTCGCTCTCCTTTTCTAAACTGGGCTTTATGCCATACTTTCTCTGGTGCTTTATTCTCCCAGGAGCATCCTGCTCCATAACTGACCTTATAAATGTAAGAAGTATCCCACAGGAGGAGGTGCTCCCGTGGCCTACCTGTAGTTCCCCAGATGACGCTTTTCATACTCCTCCCTGGAGATCTGCTTGCGAACCTGGGCCAGCCTCTCTTTCTAAAACAAAAAAAAAAAAATCACGAGGTCCTGAGAAAAGCGATCCAACTCAATTGGGCTTATTTCGACAAACAACAACATCTATTTATGCCGTTAGTGGAGCCTTAATGAAGTCAAGTATCAGAGCGTGAACAAAAAGCTGAATGCAAAAATCCCCCCTCCCTTACACTTGTTAATATGAAGAGTCAAATCATGATTCATACGGATTTAAGTCCCATGTTCCCATTTTAATACATCACAAACTGTAATTGTGAAAAGGTCAGATGGTCAATTTGCAGCGCAGCAGCAGGGTGCCTCCAATTATAGTCACTGATCTCTACTAAACACTAGAACATGACCGCTTGCTGAAAGCCCCACCCCGCCCCAAATCCCACGCTCTTACCCTCTTATGCACTTTTCGCCCTGGCCTTTGAAAATACCACCTACCTGCGGCAATTTTACATTCATTCATCACTTCATACAATAAAGCTTGGCCCGAAAGACCAATCAAGAGCCAGACCGGAGCACAGAGCACATCTCTGCGAACTGCCACTTAAAAGTTTGAAATGTATCGCCTTTGTAATTTCTGAACATGAATAATTAAATACGACATTGTCGCCCTGAACTGCCAACGAAGCATTACGCATGTGCCTGGGGAGAAGTTTTAAAGAAAGTTTCTGCAAGAAGAAAAAAGCAAAGCCTCACCAGCTCTTCTTTCCTCCGCTCCAGGGTGAGGTGCTGTTTTTCCCACTCGGATGAACCTGCTGAAAGTTTCTTCATGGTGCCCTGGCCGTAGAGCCGTCGCTGGGCCTCGGCCTTCTGCTGGGCCAGGTTTCGACGCTTATCACTCGCTCTGTGAAGGAAAAAAAAAAGTAAATGTGTGACAAAACGGCTTCAAACTTTTATCTCTCGGCAGATTTGCTCTTAAACAGCCCAGCACTTTTTTTTCCTCACCAACTGACCCTTTAAATTTGCTGTTGTTCTCAGACCACCTAAGGTCGCTGAATTCTTTTTTTTTTTTTGTGCTTTCAAGTTCTCTTTACATCCCTAATGCTAGGAGAACTAACCTGCCGAGCCACTATATTACTACTTCCAAGCACTAAAGACGTCATGCTAACTTTCTGGAATGGGGAAGACAGGTCGCTCGGGCACAGAGGATATAGTGCCTGTTTAATGGTGCAATGCGCTAGCTTTCACATCGGAACGACTCTTAGTCTGGAAATCCGCAGAGCTGCACTAAACTTCTGGAGAGGCTAGAATGAATTCACTCTGACAGTGGGATCACAATGCATCTTGGTTCGTTTACACTTGAAACACGATCCTATGAGCTGCAGTGTGTTCACGTCCTCTTATGTCCTGATGTAGTGCCGGTGCTGCTATGGAGGGCTATATTTAGGACACAAGAGTCCAGGCTTAGAGGTCAGGTCTGAGATGATCAATCAGCCTGGACGGTGTTTACTGCCTGGGGACTGCTGTCTTCGCACGCGCACACAAACAAAGGCGGGTAAATTCGCACACCGTTCGCTCGCATGGTATACTCTCCACAGTATGTCCTGTGATTAATTAATGTATCCAGTCAAACTATGATCCGTATCAAATTACACACTATTCCAATCACAAACTGGAACACACACTTACTGCACAAATGTTAAAAAGGAGCTCATGGGCTTTAGAGAGCATAATGCTGGGGGTTATTCCATAATCTGTTACAGATACCTCCACCTAATAAACAAGCGCAAGCGAGTGTGCAAGAAATTCTCACACGCTCGCTCGAATGCCTGAAATAATCAGGATGCTCTTAAACATCAAAACACGCTTGAGCCTTTAAAAACGAACTCAAGCTAATCGATAAAAATGAACACGCTCCGAAAGCCAGACCGTGTGCCTTTATCACTTAACTTCCTCATCTCTCTTAAAGGAGAACTGAAGGCAAATTTTCTATTATCAAAATTCTATTTCTCATTTTATTAAATATCGGAATGCATTTTTGATCGCCATTTTGTCACTGCTAGAGCAAGTTATGAGTGTTTGAAATATGCTCTGTAATATAAATCGGTCCATATGTCAAAGCGATGGCCGTAAACGAGATTCGTCGAGACCTGTGCGAGACTTCGTAGGACGGAAGTAAAACGTACAGCGGAAATCAAAGCGAATGACATCTGCCAACGTCGCCAAAAGACGCGCGTGCCCTCTTTCGAATGCTGACGTAATCAAGCCGGAACTTTAGTTTGTTTTGATAGCGATCGGGAAAGTTTGAAAAAAGTAGGCAGTGATCGTCATTCACACTGCAAAAAATGGCCTTTCAAAAATAAGAAATAAAAGATTAAAACAAAGCATATTTGCTTGAATCAGGTGAAAAAAATCTGCCAATGGAACTAGTCAAATCTGACTTGGTAAGATTTCTTAAAGTAAGATGAAAAATCTAACCTGTTTTTAGATGAAATAATTCCAAAATAAGATTGGGGAACTTATTATGCGAGATCTGATTAACGCAAAATAGTTCTTATAACAAGATCGTACTTCTTACATTTAGCCATTCAAGTCATTTTTATTTATTTCATTTTAAGGGTATTTCACTTAAATTCATGACAAAGTCTTAGCAGTAAAAACTGAATTTAAGATAAATATACTAATATTAGGATTGTTCAATTCTACAACTAAGCATTGCTAGCTTAAAAGATTCTCCTTTTGTGACCTGTAATTAGTAAAATACTCTAGATATGAGACCGGAGACTATCTTGAATCAAGTTGACGACACGTGTAGCATTGCAACAACTTTATTTTTTTTTCCCATTTCAACATTCAAACATTAAAACATCTCTTAAGATTCCACTTCCCCAGGACCTCAGGCACCAAATAAAATAAAATAAAATAAAATAAAATAAAATAAAAAAGTCTACGCATTTTGACTTGCAGTGCTTACACAACGCCAAAGCAACAGTGCATTTTGGGGGCACTGACTATTCATGTGTACGAGGGGTTTACAAGATCAGGCACAAAAAACCCACTGAACTTAACTCCCAGCATTCCAAAAAGCCCTCACTAAAACGCCCTCCACTCACTCATAGCCTTTTTGAAGGCACTTGTCTGGTCTGGAGTCTGTACAGCATCTAGAAGGAGCTCACTCTGAATGACTGAGAAAACAGTCGCAGTAAACTGAGGATCTGTAAGGTGGAGTTGAATTGTAATGAAAGATTCAAAGATTTCAGTAAAGTTCATTTATTCCCAAAACAAGCGTTCTTTGTTTTTTTTTTCTTGAAACAAGATGAACCGCATTTGACAAATGTCCAAACTTGTTTTTTTAAAAAAAAAAAAAACTTGTTTTATTTTCAAAGGTGCTCCAAATAAGACTTTTTCAAGACATTTTGTCTATACAAGATTTTCAAGATGGACTGTCTAAAAACTAGCCTTTCTAGCTAAATGAGGTTTTGCTTGTTGGGCAATTATGTCTTATAATAAGGGTGGCTAGATGTTTTGACTTAAAAATAGACAAATAAACTTCCTAAGATTTTTATTTTGGGCGGCACGGTGGTGTAGTGGTTAGCGCTGTCGCCTCACAGCAAGAAGGTCCGGGTTCGAGCCCCGTGGCCGGGGAGGGCCTTTCTGTGTGGAGTTTGCATGTTCTCCCTGTGTCCGCGTGGGTTTCCTCCGGGCGCTCCGGTTTCCCCCACAGTCCAAAGACATGCAGGTTAGGTTAACTGGTGACTCTAAATTGAGCGTAGGTGTGAATGTGAGTGTGAATGGTTGTCTGTGTCTATGTGTCAGCCCTGTGATGACCTGGCGACTTGTCCAGGGTGTACCCCGCCTTTCGCCCGTAGTCAGCTGGGATAGGCTCCAGCTTGCCTGCGACCCTGTAGAAGGATAAAGCGGCTACAGATAATGAGATGAGATTTTTATTTTTTGCAGTGTATACTCGTTTTTGTGCAATACTTCGTTTGGAAAACAGTTTTCAAAATGGCGGCACGGACACCTGGCTGACGCTTCACATTTTGAAGTCTCGTGAAGATCGCGCGGGTAAGCGACGCCTGCCGTGGACCAAACGAACTAAATTCAACACGGCTAAAAACCGAATAGGCCGATAAGTATAATATTTAATTGCAATTAGTTGCCAATACGAGTCACGAGGTTACTAAAACCGAAAACGTAATTGAATTACATGTTAATTAAGAAATAAAGCAAGTTTAAAAATGACTTCAGTTCTCCTTTAAACACGACTACTGAGAAGGAATACTGAATGGGGGAAGGAAAAAAAAAGTAGAGAAAAAAAAGACACTTTATAGTCTACCTGATGTTCAGCAGCTTCAGGGCATTGAGCAAGACCCCCCTCTTCACGTCATAATCAATCTTCTGATCCGTCCCAAAACTCGGAGCACGATTGATCTGCAAAATAAATACAAGAGTGTATTTTTTTTTTGAGAGTATAGCATTTCTTTCTTACCTACATTCCCAGGACATAGTAGTGAATACTGTAGTGAGCGGGAAATTTTTCAGGAGTGCTTGGGGTTAAATTGACCTTTGACCTCATCTGTGCATACATCCTGTCAAGCTGGGGGCATCTGTCACTCGAGAGTTAGTATCTCCTGTCAGTCAGCAGCTCTCTCGCTCTCTCTCTCTCTATCTGTCTGTCACTTACCTCCTTTTCCTCTCAGCATCCTTGTTTATTACAGTAAACCGACTGCTGAAAACTACTCGAGGCATTATCTGCATCGCATAAGAAACTACGATATCAGGAGACTGGATCGGGCTCTCTGCTAATAAGGGACACCACGGAAGTCTATAATGCCCCCCCCACACACATCCTAAAACCCTCCAGAACCTTATAATAACTTTCCTTTTCTTTTTGGCTGGTAAACAGTTGTCAAGCCAATGAATTCAGGTATCAAGGGTTATTTGTAACATGCCAAAATCAATTCTTTGCTCTGTCTCTCCAGATGGCCCGAGAGCTGCTTGGTGTAACAAAAGGACTGAAGGAGTGCACTGATTGAATTGCTGGGCAGTGGAGAAAAAAGAAAAGAAGAAGCAACGAGGTCAAATAACAGTAGAAGTGCCGCCTCTCGGCACAAGAGCTACGACGCGACTATCTGACGCATCCTTCGAGAAAATTCCTCGCCAAAGAATCCTGGCGAATGTTTCTCTGCTACAAGATGTAATAGAAACAAGAATATTTCAAACACTTTCATTTTTGCGCATGATCCGAGTGTACGAGTGCGGTGAAATCCATTCACAGTGTCGGTGGCAATTCTCTTAATGCATCTCAGAACAGTGTGAAAGGAATTCATAAACAGGCTATCGGAGGTTTTTTTTTTTCTTCTTCTCGCTTCAAACAGGTTTAGTGCATTTCACCAGCTGTAAGTGTTTAAGAGGGCCACAGGGGCAGCACGGACATGCACGACGGTGGCAGATCGGGACACGGAGTAAAAAAAGCTGGTGAAAAGAGCAACCCAGCTGCATCCCTCCTCCTATGCGGCCACGGCTACACAAAGCCTTCCAGTTCCCTGGATAAATCAAGCCCTGGCTGGATGCTAATCCCACAAAGGTGCTTACTGATGTGTGTCCAGCTTAGAAGTGAGCTGTAAGATAATATTTACATCACAACTGAGTTCCAGGCGCAAATAAAAGGAGAGAGGCCCGGCAATGGCAGGCTAAATCAACGAATTTACTGTACCAGATGTAACCTTAGCAGCGCTCATTCTCACACACACACTCTCTCTCTGTGTGTGTGTGTGTGTGTGTGTGTGGATGCTTTGAGCTATGCAACGTTGCCCACACAAATGGCTCAACTCAAAAACCAACAAAGGGGGTTCATCAGGTTTGGCAACCCAGGTGTGCTGCACATTTACCATGTCGGGTAGAAAGAACGGCTCTTTTTCAACTTTTATTCTTCTTGATTTCTCAGCAGCTCCCAGGGAGTCGTCATAGTTTTCCAGGTCAGACGCAGCGCGGGATTGTGTGTGGCACAGCATTCGAGCTCGTTTCCACTCCAATTCATAGGCTGCATCTATCAGTGTTCAATCAGGCCAAGGAGGAAGCTGAGCAGGTCGAAGGTTAATGAATCCCTCTAGTTGGTAAAAAACTCAGCACGCATTTGTTGAAGCATCTTTGGCAGGGGCCTTAAAGGCCAGGTATTAAATAAAATTGTCCAAGTTGTTGATCATTTTTACCCTGAATTTGTTTTGTTTTTTTTGTATGGCCAACAGGCAGCAAAGAAAAAGTAGCAGTATAATTATTTGGCAGTTTTACCTTTCTGTATTTTTCAAACCCAGTCCAATTAAGCGCGCACTTTCGACGTAAACTTTACCGACAGAGTCTTTAGGTTTCCACCTCCCCACCTGAACACATCCGACTTTGATGCATAAATAACCTGTCGGTGGTCTCAGGGACCGGTGGTGAGAGACGAGGCTTCAATGATTCGATTTATCTGTGCGATTAGTCCCACATGTACGAGGCTCTTGGTTTGGGTGTCCTTTGATCTACTAGTGGGCTAACGATTTTGATTAGTGTTCTTCGAGCGCAGACGCCGAGTCGCACCACGAGCTAAATTTTACAAGATTTGATCTGAATATCACCGCTGAGGAAATAAACGCAGGAATAAATTTTGCATGCTCTGACCGCCAAAGACACACAACAAATATTTGCGAGGCACACAAAAGCTCGCAGAGGGATATTTTTGAAACTTGATATTTGTCTTCCGAAAGATCAGCGTATCCATGCCCGGGTGAGAATAAACAAACATTGCTTTCTTGGATTCTCAGGCAGCGAAAAACACGACGGTACTGAAATACCTACTGCCAAACAGACCGACTGCTGCATTGTAAATCAGAGAGTGGAAAGAGGAGGACGCTACAGCTGGGCGCCCTACGCAAACCTTTGCGGCTCCCGTTTCACATTGTTATCAATCATTTTTTTGTTCCTTCGCCGCATTTCAAGTGGCTAATTCCAGCACTGAAACTCGATAGCTGCCGCTTGTGCATTTTAAAGGTCAGACAGCTAGCCAACCTGCAGCCCTTGAGGTCACCTATAGCATACGGCTGGGAAGGCTTACACACACACACACACACACACACACACACACACACGGTCTCTTGGGCTGCACAAACCCACGGCCTAATGATAAATGCCAGTATGACTGTCATGGCTCTTCCGCTGCATTGCCCATCATTAAAGTGTCCATCTCTTCAGAAAGTACAGTAAAAGTGTAATTTAGTTTTTGTGCGAGTATAGATAAAGACAGACAGATGAATGGATGGCCGCTATCATTCTTTAATAAATCTCCCAACGGCACCACACGGGAAAGCTAAACACTGCCATCTAGAGTTACCAAACTCATCAAAACACAGCACACGACACCACGTCTACGGTATAAAGGAATCAAAAGCTGAGGATGTGCTTCACGGTACAGTAAATGTACACAGAAGAGCTAACATACCCAGAAAACAAGACATTATAAACATTAAGCGCTTGTATAATTTATGATCCTGGTGGTCCTTAATCCTAAGCGCATCACGTTCTGAAAGATGAAGAACCTGTACGTTTTGTTTCAGGCATGAATTCCTGATGCATGACCAAATTCCGCTTTGGAAACATTTCAGGATTGCTGAAACCCACTCCTACGGATACCGTTTTACAAGTTCAAGAATTTGCATACAGACATACGAAGCAAAACGAGGCCAATTTCTTTGAGAGAACGTGTCCGCTTTGTAGCTGAAATCCCGCAAGTCCGGGCTGCGTGTTGCAACAACGGGGAATTGGCCGTCAGAAGGTTGCAGACACAGCCGCGAGATCAAACGGGCGCGTCTGAGTGCACCTTCAAATGGGCCTCTGTTTGTGTACACCCTCTGATCCAGATCACTTCCATTCATTCGCTCGCTCTGCACAGGAAGAAAGAGCAGAAGTCTGGTTTGTGTCGCCTTTCAAGGGAAAAGGTGACCAAGCTCATCTTGAAATGATCGGTGTGGGAACGACGGAGGGAGAGAAAAAGAGAGATGGAGAGGCAGAAAAGAAAGAAGGAACGGAAGCGAGATGAGATCAGGTGGCACTTTGGCCTCTCGGTAGGTACCCTGCTTGTAAATGCTTTCTGACTCATAGTTACTTCGATGGCTGCCGATCACCCACAAACACACTTCACGCCCTCTCCTGCAGGGTGGTAATTAGGCCACGTCTCCTGAAAAAACAGCCGTGTTCTACACGTCACAAACTTGGCGATAGATTTTATTTGCCATTGAGTATGTGGCGGCCAAAAGAAAGCAGGGATGTGACCGGGTGTGCAGAGGTCATGTGCCCTTCACTGAAAAGCAGAGTTGAGTGCTGGTTTAATAAGTGTTGTGCAGTGTGTGTGTGTGGGCATGATTTTATATCTTGGCGGGGACTAAATAACCAGACAAGGACAGGAAAATCTGGCAGGTTATTATTATTATTATTATTTAAAAAAGAGCCAATATTATTGCGTTCCATTAATCATCATGTCAATCGAAGGTCCTGACAAGGATAGTGAAATATTCTTGTGTGTGTGTGTGTCCTGTCACTAAGCACAAAGACTCCCACCAACCCGTCTACAGGTATAATTACTGTATTGGCTGAAAAAAATATTCCCCCCCCCCCCGTGTGTGTGTGTGTGCGCGTGTGTGAGAGAGAGAGAGAGAGAGAGAGAGAAGATTCCACAAAGTAATCTGCGCTTTAATGAGGCTGAACGCTGTGAGGGGTCGACCACCCCTGTACGACGGACCTGTAAAAGCTGCCACGCAAAATTCATAACCATCATAAACCCCCTTCCAGCCAAAGTCTGCCCTCATGGACCTGAGACACATTATTGTGAATGTATATTTTATCTGGCTTTCTCTCTGCCTTTCTTCCTCTTTGTCTATCTTTTTCTGTCCCTCAATCTTTGTGTACCCTGAATATCTCCTTTTCCTTTGCATTATTCATCATGCCAGCTTAACAGATCCGGTGTGACCAGCTTCTGCAAAGACTTTGGAGAAGGGGAAAAAAAAAAAAAAAAAGAGTGGGCCCAAGGGGCAATGATATCAATGTTGCACCGCAGCATTTGACTAATGGGTGTTCGCATCCCTCTGGAATCCTCCTGACCTCTGGAGGGGGCTATCCTTCCTAGCGACGTAGGCCTGAATCCTGTCACCCTGAAAATTAGCATGCCAACGGCGGCAGGCACTAAAGAACCTGAACAACAGCGACGAACCACATCTAGTGGAGAAAGTGAGGCTTCTCGAGTTACGCTGTTTGGGCGTCCTCGCTCATGTAAATGCCCCAAATGTTTTGAATGTCAAAGGGAGGTAAAAGCGGTTGTCGAAAACCCGGGGAATTAAGATAAGGATCGTAACAAAAGCTGCCTTTTCTTTCCGCACGGCACAATGCGGTGTGCCTGACGAGCTTGAACGTTTTGCCCGAGCTGCGCTGCCTCCTATCATGTTCCCAGCATCCATCTGACGAAGACAGAAGCACTAAAGAATCATTTGAGCAGGTGTATGCTTGGACGCTCTGTGCAAATATTAGACGGTGTTTTTAATTCGAACTGGAGGATTTTTTGGCTTCGGTTCAAATGATTAATACTGATACGCGAGTGATAGTCCTGTTCCTCTGTCTGCCTGCATAGACAAAACTGTAATGGCTGACGATATTAAGATATAAATCTGAATAAAGCCTATAAGGCTGAAAAACAGAATAACGTCGTGATACAATTACCAAATTTAATGTGAAGGACATTACCGTGAAATATGTGCCATGCAAGAGAAAGGGGGAGGGGGGGGGGATAAACCCTGTTCTACATTTATACATCATCTACCTTTCAGATGAGTGTGCATATGTGCGCAAAATTGATTTGGGACATAGTTTCGCTCCCTCGTTAGGTTTGCTTGCACTCGGGAGTTCGCAGGCTGTCTGAAGCCAGGCAGGAAAAGGGTCTTGCTAACACCGTTAGAGGCTGAGGGCTGGGACTGCTATCAGAGCGGCTGCCTAATCTAGGCTGACACCAATCAGGCAAGCCAAGACTCGGTGATGGAAACCATCTGCACAAGGAAAGAGAATCAAATAATGCCTTGGAAATATTATTATTATTATTATTCATACGTTTTTTATTAATTTGCTTTCTAAAAATCACATTTTTGTTGAAATCTTTGTGTACACATTCATCCCTATTACAAATAATACTGTTGTTACCTTAACCTCCTAAGGCCCAAGCTGTTTTTTTACATGCATTTTTTATTTCTCTTTGCTATTTGGGCTTATCAGAACCTGATTAGAATAAAAACTAAGCATCATCTTTTGATAAGATGTACTTTTAGAGAAAAAGTATGTCCACATATGTGGATTCTCGTGCCGAATTTCTAAAAAGTGCTGTCCACGCATGTGACCGCTAAGCCCTAGGAGGTTAAATTACATTCTATATTCAAACTAAAATCACAGCACGATTATTGTCCGAGCGAGACATTATTTATTCGTTACGTATCGAATACCATCTTTCACACCCATGTTTGGAAGTTACAGTGAGTCCATGCTGCCTCGACTGAGACATGTTTGGAGGTGTCTCCTGACTAATCTCTCGAAATCGGAAATAAATGTGTACTGCTGTAAATGTAGCGTGAAAGAGAAACAGCTTTTTTTTCCCCCCCTCTGTGTGGAACTTGCGGGGATGTTAATTGATGACAGTTTGCGGTGGGCTGCTAGTAGCACCGAGAGATCATTAGCACCGAAGTGTAACAACTGTATCTACCACTGTTTGCACTCTTCCTCATTCACAGAGGCTCCAAGACCCTATGAGGACCCAGACTGTGAGCTGCAGCTTCATTCAGCAAACATGGCCACGGTCTGAGAACTACACGTCTCCACCAAAGAAAGAAAGAGAGAAACAATCCATGCGTGTTTCAGCTTTCAAGTTCCTATAAAGGATTTATTAGGGAGTTTATAAAAAAAAAAAAGTGGAAAAACGCAGGGATAAGAAGAGAATTTTTTTTTTTAATAATAAAAAAAATATTTACTATTTGGAATGCACTTCATATCCTGGAGTCAATTGGAGGGGAATGGAAAAGGGTGGAAAGGAAACAGGATTTTTTATTTTTTTTCTTTAAGCACTTTGGGTTAAAGGATTTGGGTCATGTTTTAACTGGCTGACATCCGTGTGGGACAGAAAGAAAACCTGGCGTGGATTGTTCAGAAACAAGTATTCCATAAATCTATAACACCCCTCAACACCACCACCCACACACACACACACACACACAACACTAAAAAAAGAAAGAATTCTAGCAATCGTGGGCCCCAGCCATTGCTGAAATTACAGTCCTGACCTACATTTTTCTGTGAGTCTGAGATAAAGAGAACACAAGATAGACAGACAGACACACACACACAGAGAGAGAGAGAGAGAGAGAGAGACGGGTGGGGGGAAACAGTGTAAACAATACTACCTTATTATTTACATGATTAGTCACTTCCTGTTTATTGCTACTGTCTTAAAAGAGGCTCGTTTTTTAATAAGATGCACCAGACAACCTTTTGTCTCCAATCTTCTGCATCCACATACAGTACCTGAGCCATGTGCTGCACCCTGTCCTGTTCCAGTGTACACTCTTAAAGGGTGAAGCGTTTCAGATTAAAAATGTATCATTAAAAAAACACTTCAGGCACTGACTCCATTATCCAGCTTCTCTATTCACTTTGACCCAAAGAGTGAAATTACTGTACATTTAGGAGCTCGAATCGCAATACAAACATTCAGGCATTCAAGGTCAAAGATCCATTTATCCCTTCTGTTTCAGAAACACAGATTTTCTTTAGTACATCTACAATCAACAAATGAACGTATATAAAATTATATAAACTGACGTTATTAAAAACTAAGCCTCTAGAAAATAACTGCAGCATACCGCAGCAGATGTAGTAAAATCTTAGGCGCGAGTACATAAACTTTCCAGAGAAACAAGACTTTGCTTGCAAGATTTTCTCGTGTTTCTCTGGAAACGTGTACCATGGCAACTTACAAATTACACCTGCTGGTTCACTGCACATCCTTCTTCTTCCTGATACGTACAACACTTTAATAGGAACACCGGTATGCCTGCTTATTCATGCAGTTATCAGCCAGATCATATGGCAGAAACACAACGCATAAAACCATGCCGGTAAATAGCTTCAGTTAATGTTCACATCAAACATCAGAATAGGGAAAAATCTTGATTTCGGTGACTTTGGCTTGAGCAGAAACACTTCGTTCATGAAAGGGGTTGGAGGAAAATAACCAGGTTAAAGTTCCAGCTGACCAGGCGGCTAATGTCTCTCAAATAACTACTCTTTCCATCCATGCTGAACAGAAAAGCATTTCTGAATGCGCAATACACCCAGCCTTGAGGCAGACGGGTTACAAAAGCACAAGACCACATGGGGCTCCACTCCCATCAGCCAAGAACAGTAAATCGGAGACCACAGGCTCACCAAAACTGAACGGATGAAGAATAAGACCAAAAATAGGCGCTTTTCCAATTTAGCTGAGCTTACACACACACACACACACACACACTGCACTTTTAAAATGTTCAATATTTTGTCAATTAGATTTTATGTTAATACTAATATCCATGATTGGTATCTAGTACACTGCATCTAGATATATTACAGTAATATCTATCTTTACTGGATATGAGCAACCGTGCGCTTTGATTGGCTACTCTACTGCTAGGATATCAGCTCCTATATCGTGAGTAGAGAAAAACAAAACGGCAGAGAGCGTTGCTGAACCAGCCGAGGATGAAATAAAAACACTACTCGAAAACAAAACCCCAAAAATGACCAAGTATTTAAAAGAAATAAATAGTGAAAAAATACCGGGGTTTTTTCCTCCATTATCTCCTGTTCCACACTCCAGCCCAGTCGGTGGCGGTAATGCACCTTCAAGTTGGTTTGCAAACCGCCAAAAAAACCCTAATGAAGAAGAAAACCCCAAAAAAATACAAAAAAAAAAAGAAAAGGCAACAAAATATGGAATAAAATTATTTGATGGTAAGAAAGTATCTTTTAACTTTTCAAGAATTATTATTAAAAGTATGTTTCACAAATTGCTCCTGTCATTTCACCGGTTCGTTTACATTCCAAGCGGAAATGATTTGGTTGGACGTTTTGTATAAAAGTTTTTATTTATCAAATTTGCAAAAAATAAAAATGCTCCGTTTCTCAAAATCCAGTGAATGTGGACAGAATAAAACAGTTATTCGACTCAATCTCATCATACGTGGTTTATAGCTGCTATCAGCTCATGTATGAGGGGCGGCACGGTGGTGTAGTGGTTAGCGCTGTCGCCTCACAGCAAGAAGGTCCGGGTTTGAGCCCCGGGGCCGGCGAGGGCCTTTCTGTGCGGAGTTTGCATGTTCTCCCCGTGTCCGCGTGGGTTTCCTCCGGGTGCTCCGGTTTCCCCCACAGTCCAAAGACATGCAGGTTAGGTTAACTGGTGACTCTAAATTGAGCGTAGGTGTGAATGTGAGTGTGAATGGTTGTCTGTGTCTATGTGTCAGCCCTGTGATGACCTGGCGACTTGTCCAGGGTGTACCCCGCCTTTCGCCCGTAGTCAGCTGGGATAGGCTCCAGCTTGCCTGCGACCCTGTAGAACAGGATAAAGCGGCTAGAGATAATGAGATGAGCTCACGTACGACTCGATTTCGTGGAATAACTTAAATATTCGTGATTGGTATCTAGTGCATTACATCCAGATATGTTACAATACTATCTATAACTATCTAGTATATTATTTCCGCTATTTAAAACTCTATTGAAATAGAGTACAGTGTATTTGTAAGACCTTTTAGTTTTATCAGATTATTTTAGGACAGGTGTTCGAGAGGACACACCTGAGCGGCTGTACTGAACTCTTCTCACCGTGATTAGATCGACAGAGAGAGACTTTGTCAGAGATGCTTGCGCGTCAAATTCTTTAAACAGATTCTGGGCTGCGACAATTTGTCATGTGCGTTGAGTAATACTAGAAAAACTGGATGAGGGATAAACCAAACAAAAAACTGGAGGCCAAATGGCTTTATGACGTTTAGTATAAATACTGCTTTATGCAGTGTTCCCCCATATACTGGCTTCTAGGGTATTATTAGAGATGAAAGTGGAGCAAAGAAAAAAAAAATCCTGAACTTTTGAAAGTCAAACTAAGGGGGGGGGGGGGGGGGGGGGGGGGGGGGGAATGTCCCCCGAAAATATTGCCGCTTTTCCACTACCAACGTGGCGGAGTTGGGCTGAGCCGTGCCGTGCTAAGTTGGGCTGAGTCGAGCCGAGCGGGGCTGTTGGGGTTGCATTTCGACTACAACCGCGCTGAACCGTGCTGGCTGGAAGTGGGTGGACACATTGGGTGGAGTTAGCGAAAGTGGGTGGACATCACAAGATGTCGTTAGGCGGCGCAAACAGTGACATCAGTGATCTTTTAAGCGGTAGTCTCACGACCCGGATAGTAAACGATAAACATGGAGTCGTTGGTGTTGCTGGTCTTGGTGCTGTGGCTTGTTGTCACCGACAACGCCAACAGATACTGGCAAGAGCGTATAGATGAGGCGAGGCGCATAAGGCTTCAGAAATTCTCGTAATTCTTCTTCTTCCGGGTTTACGGTGTTTACAGATCCCAGCGTGCTCGCGGGGCGTGTGGGCATGTGAGGACACTCCTCCTCACCAATCAGTGCACAGGGGAGTCTCCCCTCACGCCCCTAGCCCCACTCGGCTCGGTTTGGCTCGCTTCAGCCCCACTCCAAAACCGTGCGAGTTTTGGGTGCTGAGTAAGGCTGAAGCGAGCTGAGTCGCGCTGCTCTGAGGTAGTCGAAACGCGAGCCGTGTCGGGCTGAAGTGAGCTGAAAAAGGGTAGTGGAAAAGGGCCATATTTTAATAACGTAACACGCAAAACCCTGCCTTCTAGTGCATTTTAGTACTTATTTTCACTAAAACAAGTTATAACTTTTAAGCGTTTCTCTTTCATGTAGATTAATGATTAACATGTCAAAAATATCAAATTTAATTCCCCGAGTTAATGAGTAATTTTCAGGAGTGCATTTAGAAAACGCGGTGATTTTCCTGCTACACAGTTCATTACTTTGAAAAAAAATCAGACAGTTGAAGGTAAACTCAGCAAAATCCCAAAACAGTGCTGTTAAAAAGTAAAGGTCTGTTCGAGTTTCTAAAGCTTTCAGGTTTCAATGTTGGGGACGTTGAGCCTCATTCATCAATCTTTTAGTAGAGTTGTGCGTTTGCAGACGCTAAAGTGAACTAAACATTTCCAATTCAGATTTATGCGAGTTGAAGCCAATTGTTTACATTAGTTCGTATTGTCTGTAAATTTAAACACACCAATGAAGACCACATTTCTCATAAATCAGGGGCGTAGCTAGGAGTTTTCAGGGTGTGTGTGTGAGACACACTGACTGGCAGCCTGAGTACATTATGTAACAAAAAATAATTCCCATTGCTAGTTTTAGGCAGCTTAGAAACCGGCTCTTCCATTATTGCTGTTTCTTCCACGGTTTCTTGATGTTGTGTTCTAGAAACGGCACTAAAACTTAGCTTCGAAACCACAAAATGCAACTTTGATGGAAAAGATATATAATAAATTGCTGACCTCTCTTCACGTCGAAAGAAGGAGGAAAGTTTTGCTTGTTTTGACATGGTGAATTATTAACACAAGAGGAAATGCTTGTAATTCATGACTAAAAAGACTGCAGCTACACTGGCAGCTTGAACACGCTTTCTAGTGCGATTGTGTTGCGCTTGCGTAGAACGGTGTCAGTCCTGCGCGCCTTAGCTCGTGCACCTGAAGGCGTGCCTTGGACGCGTACACCTAACGAGCTCCGGCACGCGCACCGTTAACAAAGAACACCTGTCTTTAATCAATGAACTATGTTTAGGCTATTTAAGGACCGCGCCCATGCAAGGACGATGCGAAGTATTACGCCGCGTCTAGGAATGCGAAAAATCCAAAAAATAAAATTTCTCCATTCGGAAAACTGGAGATTTTCAAGAGTTTTGTCAAATATCTGGATTTCCGGGTAAATCCGGAAGACTTTCATCTATAGTATTATGGAAAGCCGTTTGGGATTGAGACTTGTGTTCATTCATTCACCTTCAGTGGTGCTTTATCCTCATCAGGTTCAGACTGGACTCGGAGCCAATCCCAAGAACACTGGGTGCGATGAGATTGAGTGGCCGGGATGCCATCACGTGCTCATTCACACCTGGGGGCAATTTAGCATACCCAGTCCACCTACCACCATGTTTCTAGAAGGCGCGAGGAAACCAGAGCTCCCAGCCGAAACCCACACAGACACGGAGGAGAACATGAAAACCTCCACACGGACAGTATGCTGAGCTTAGGATCGAAACGGAGTACACATCACTGATGTTCACATTAACCGCAATCTGTCGCTCTCGCACCTGCCCCACCTCCACAAACACATACGGCACAGTGGTGTAGTGGTCATCACTGTCGCCTCACAGCAAGAAGGTTCCGGGTTCGAGCCTCGCAGCCGACGGGCCTTTCTGTGTGGAGTTTGCATGTTCTCCCATGTCCAGGTGCTCTAGTTTCCCCCCACAGTTCAAAGACATGCAGATTCGGTACAATGGGGCCACCGTAATTGGCGCAAGCTGTAGTGGGTTCCCAGCCATAATGTATGTACATATATAGATCTTGCTATGGCAAAGCTAATAAGTCAAAAAATCAAATTAAAATCACATACTCGGGACCCGCCCCCTACAGTACACGTTTTCATTTTTTCTGCAAAAATCAAGAATGGAAATCTAAGAGCAACAAAACAGAATAACAACAACTACTGCACCTCCAGCAGCCACGGCTTGAGTTTGCGGTCGAGGATGATGTCAAAGCCGAGGACCTCGAAGCAGATGCTGTCGCTCCCTGGCGGTTGTCCAGGACGGCACATACGGTACGCATGGAGCACATGAGGCTCGGCCACGATCAGTGTCTTCACCACCAGCTCCTGCCGTAAGAACAACAAAAAAAAAAACACACACAACAAGAATCACACACAATTCAAATTCAGTCTTAAAGTAGGACTATTTCCACACCAAATCACATCTCCTGACTTCGAGGTCATGTGAATAGCAAGTTTAATGAAGATAAATGTAGGTGTGAATCACGTACAGATCAAATCATTAGCATCACCATTTAGCAGCAATAATGAATTCTCCTTCACTGTGTCCTAACAGGAAATCATAACAGAATTGCCACTAGACATTTCTAAATGAATGATTTTTAACATTTTCAATCAATCAATAACACGCCCCACCCCAAATTCTTTTCGGACCGCTATTTACAAAAACGAAATTGTTCAGCTGAAGCAACACTGTGTTTTCACCTACTGAGTACAGAGCAGAAGGACTGAATTGTGAGTGTTGGGTTCTTTGGTCTTTCATCATCAAGGTCTGTTTGGGGGTAGGTGGTTCTGGTTGGGAATGTATTTATATCACTGTGTATGTCACAGGCATGTAACAATGTACCGTATGATGATAAATCGCGGTACAAATTCATTACGATTTGAATTGATGAGCCACGTTTATTAAGCTGCGTAGTCTCTTAGGTTTTCCTAGTTGTAACTGCATCAATTAGACTGCAGAGCAATTGCATACAACAGAGGGAACAGACGCAACTTCATCATAGGCAGAAGTAACACAGCTCTAATGCTGCGAAAACAGCAACACAAAAAAACAGATCTAAAATGGGAAAGAGCTGCTGTACGGGGCGGCACGGTGGTGTAGTGGTTAGCGCTGTCGCCCCACAGCAAGAAGGTCTGGGTTCGAGCCCCGTGGCCGGCGAGGGCCTTTCTGTGTGGAGTTTGCATGTTCTCCCCGTGTCCGCGTGGGTTTCCTCCGGGTGCTCCGGTTTCCTCCACAGTCCAAAGACATGCAGGTTAGGTTAACTGGTGACTCTAAATTGACCGTAGGTGTGAATGTGAGTGTGAATGGTTGTCTGTGTCTATGTGTCAGCCCTGTGATGACCTGGCGACTTGTCCAGGGTGTACCCCGCCTTTCGCCCGTAGTCAGCTGGGATAGGCTCCAGCTTGCCTGCGACCCTGTAGAACAGGATAAAGTGGCGAGAGATAATGAGATGATATGAGGTGCTGTGCGATTGGCTATACAAACAGATTTTATCAAGAAATCAGTGCAGACTACCGAAAGCAAAAGAAAATGGATGTAGTACAAGTGTTCATAAATGTTTATTAAGAAAAGGCCTAACTGTTAGTATTTTATCCCATTTTTAATAAAAGGAGTATTTTAGTTTATAGGCTATTATATTAAGAAAATGAAAGGTTATTAAGAAAATGAAAGGGTTTTTTTTTCCTTTAACAAAAGGAATATTTAAAGCGAGACGGCCTTTATATTTCATAAAATCAGTGAAATTTAGTTCCCTCTGAAATTTGGTCATTGTGATGTTTATTTCTGTAACATCTCACAAAATAATCGGGCCATTCTGTGACTGGGAAGTTATTTAATTTGAGGGGATTCTTGAGCAAATAATGTGCATGAAATCGCTCGCTTCGTGCAGTCAAGCAGACAGAGGAAGTCCGTGTGCGCATGCGCAGGTTTACCTTCTTTTGGGTCTTACAGCAGCTGGCATCCACAGTGTTGCATTACTGCCATCTACAGGTTTACCTTGACCGTGCACTGACTGTTCCATCATTCTGTCGCTAAACGAACAGCTGATCACACCGAGGTGCTCGCTGACCGCCGATATTTATTTATTAGTTTGGTCCTGCGTTTCCTTTCCTTCACAACATCTTTTCTTCTCACTTTCCGTAACTGTAGTCGGGCTTTCACGTTTCATTCGCATCCTCCATTTTTCTCTCCTGTTTCAAATTTGTATCCCACAATGCCTTGCGCAAACAGGGAAAGCCCACCACGTCATGCATGACGTAGTATTTTGAATTGGGTCACGGTGAAGCAGGAAAAAAAAAATAGCGGAGAATTTAGGGCCACATGGCTGTAAATTCATTAATTGTTCTATTTAAAATAAAACTGGAAATTTGTGACTTGAATTCAGTCCACTAAACAAAAATAATTGGGTGTCGGGGAAAATTCTTTTTATGACCTACACTTGAAAAATCTGAAAGGCAGTCTAGCTTTAATTTGATAAAGAACAGGAAAACAAACGTTGCAGTTTTGGGGAATAAAATTCTCTTCATTTAACTTTTTTTTTTTTTTCAAAAATATCGTGGGAAAATCGAAATCATGAACCAAATATTGTGAACTGAATCAAATTGTGAGCTGGGTGAATCGTTACATCAGCATGTTTCCTGTGCATAAAATAATTAGTCACTGAGCTGCCAGTGTATCAGGTATACCCAACTTGTATCTACGCTCATTGACCATTGTATCAAGTAAGCCTGCCATATTGGTGCATTTTTTTCCAGTATACAATTACTGACTACAGTCCATCTGTTGCTGTGCACAATGTGTCAACCCCCCCACATTAATGTAATGAATCCACCAATGGAAAGGAAGCACCAGAGGACCACCGCTGACCATATGTTATTTGGGTAGTGATTCTCAGTGAGGATAAAACGTTAGTGCTGGTAGTCTCACATCAGTCCCAGCAGTTAGGAAAAGTCCACCAAGTAAAAATATCCAGCCAACAGATTCCTGCGGTCAGAAAACGATGCTCAAGAAGGGCTAAAGGATTAACACAAATTATGCATGGAAAACATGAGCAAACTAGGAGTCGCAACCTCACGTGGGGTTGTTCGTTTTACAAACAGGGTCATGGGAGAAACGCAATCTCCTCTTTTATCATTTTACAAATTAATATTACCAATATCACAAAGTAGTATCACTAAAAAGGATTTTTTTGTGCTATTTGTTTGAAAAGGGAGTCAAATCAAGCAAGTTATTCACATTTAAATTAGGACTGAACGTGCCATTTTATTATTTTTCACTACCCTGACATGCTGCAGTAGCGTAGGAGTTCAGCAAAAAAAAAAAGAAAAAAAGGCCACATCCATCTACTAGCTCCTCAGCAACACACTGATTGACTCACTAGAACAACAGAAATCCAGAAACCGAGCACAAAAAAAAAAAAAAATCCCAAAACATTTTTTGAATATGGATTTACAAGTGCAATAGTAAAAAATAACACGCAAAACAACAATGCGTCATGTGTGGAGTTTCAGTTTGCTGCAAGAACAGTACTGAGTGCTGAGATGTGTGTGTGTGCGCTTTGAAATTGTCTTTGAAAATGATGGGTTTTCTTTCCAGGCTCTCAGCTGTGTGAATTCAGTTCCTCTTGCCTACATTAAGTAATATGCCATGGTATAAGGGGAATAACACACTTCGGGCCATGTTGTTATTGGAAAATAATACATATTATCCTATCCACATTCACTGGATATGAGCAATCGCACGCTCTGATTGGCTACTCTGCTATTAGGATATCAGCTATATACCGTGAGTAGAGAAAAACAAAAAGTGGCGGAGCGTGTTGCTGAACCAACCAAGGACGAAATAAAAACTCTACTCGAAAAAATACAAAGCAAAATATGGAATAAAAAGGTGTCTCTTTTTTCATTTTTCAAGAATTATTATTTTCGCATTTTTCACAGATTGCTAGTGTCGTATCGCCGGTTTATTTACATTCTAAGCGGGAATGATTTTGTCGGACGTGTTGTATAAAAGCTTTTCATCTCATCTCATTATCTCTAGCCGCTTTATCCTGTTCTACAGGGTCGCAGGCAAGCTGGAGCCTATCCCAGCTGACTACGGGCGAAAGGCGGGGTACACCCTGGACAAGTCGCCAGGTCATCACAGGGCTGACACATAGACACAGACAACCATTCACACTCACATTCACACCTACGCTCAATTTAGAGTCACCAGTTAACCTAACCTGCATGTCTTTGGACTGTGGGGGAAACCGGAGCACCCGGAGGAAACCCACGCGGACAACATGCAAACTCTACACAGAAAGGCCCTCGCCGGCCACGGGGCTCGAACCCGGACCTTCTTGCTGTGAGGCGACAGCACTAACCACTACACTACCGTGCCGCCCTATGAAAGCTTTTATTTATCGAATTTTCAAAAAATAAAAATGCTCCGTTTCTCAAAATCCAGTGAATGTGGATAGAATAAAACAGTTATTCCGCTCAATCTCGTCGTACGTGGCTTATAGCCGACGAGGCGCGTAGCACCAAGTAGGCCATCAGCTCACGTCCGACTCGATTTCATGGAATAACTTAACTGTCTCGGTGTAGTAACAGTTATTGCATTCTGGAACTCTGAGCCCAATGTTTACTGTCTCCACTATTTCTACATCTGATTTCTCATTAATATGAAATTGAACGCTGCTGGAAAATGGTGACTGAAAAAAGACGCACTAACTAACTACTCACAGGAATACAGAACTAACCAACAAATTAGCACCAGAATCACAAAGCACAGGACAAGTGTTCCAATATGAACAGATTTACTGTGTCTCAGGTGGAATTTTCCTTTAAAGAACCGGTCTGCTAACTGGCTCGTCATGCATTTGGGTTAAATTACATGAGGTGCCATTTGCTAGACTGCCATTTTTTTCAGGCAAGCAAAATGTGGACTTGCCCTGTGGGCTAGTTAACGAGTATATACAGTAATTTGTCCGCCGTTCTCGGTTTCAAGTTTAAACAGGACGAGGAGGAATAAATGCTTAAAACAACAGCAAGAACCAGCCACATGGCGAAAACGTGGCGAGTGTCGCATTCACGACTCGCAAGAATATTCCTCTTTTCTGGAGCAAACGAGCCTAGTGAAACAGCGAATAGCTTTTTTTTAGCTGGCATGAGAACTTGATATGAATATACTAAATAATAGAACGAGCCAAATGAGAACAGAATCTACAACGTATCTAAGCAGAAGACAAAAAGACATGCAGGGAGGAGTAAAAAAGGCGATATTTGCTGGTCAATTACAAAATCCAGCAGGATTTTCAACCTGGTAAAGCAGGCTAGCAAAAGACAACGGGAAAGCAGGATTGCTAACGGCTGCGTATTCACATCTTCACGAGTGTCAGAGAGGTGAAGGGCAGTTACATGAGTGGGACAGGTTGAGGCCGTCTACTGAAGGTAGGAACGCTGCACTGAGACACTGCAGTGCTGACAGATGAGCTAGTAAAACACAAGCACAGGACGAAAATAGAACAGCAAGGAAAAAAAAAAAAAGAATGACAGCTCAAACTGCAGTCTGAAATAAAAACACAGACGAGAAAGTTCCCTGGGGGGTAAAAAGGGTAAAGTGAAATAGCATGTAGCCAAAACGTCAGGCTAAAGTGGCTACACAGAAACATATGGGCATTTTTGATTGAAATAACAATGGACGTTTCATGATGACAGATCAGGCTAAATATACAGCCGTCCGCAAGACCGTTTTAATTCAACATGCACCGTCAACACGGGTGTATAAAAAACAAAATGCACATTTTCTGTGAACTGCAATGTGTTAAATGGTGAAAAAAAAGGAAAGGAAAAAACAACACACACACCTCACTTATGTGAGGCACTCTGGGAAAACTTCCAAAGAGTAAAAAATACTCCGGTTTCAGCTAAATGCATGGTATATTTGATTTACGTCCCTCATCAAAAAATATTAAGATTGAATCTCAGCATAAACTCACTGGAAGCATCCATGTTTGTTGTTTATGTCAGAGCGACCTTTGACCTGTGCATATGCAATGTACCATGCTATTGCTTTTTTTTTTTTTTTTTAATTTATCTAGCTACTACGCCATCACCTGCCTCTCTAGGCATGATAATACATAGATCTACACACACACGCTCGCGGAGCCACAGCTGTGACTCGAGTCGACCGTATAGCTTGAAATTGTGATGTCGGTTCATGGTATATCCTAGTCTGGCTCTGCGAGCATTGGTCTGGCACAGATATTAAGCCCAACCGTTTCCCAAAGTACGTGGTTGACCCGCCTCCCTGAAATGCCTCAGTTTGCTACTGGTCGAAGCCAGAAAAGGCTGTGACGACGCTTAAACCAATCGCATCACTCTTTCCTCTGACGTATGTGACGCGACGGAAACTGCTTGAGTAACAGGAAGAAGATAAATACCTCCAGGGCTGCTCTTTGCTCCGTTTTCAATGAGAACTTCCCGTTGAATGCTTTCAATACAGCATCTACCGCTGTGTCAAAGGCTTGCCGCTGCTCCATGTTCATAATGTTTCTAGTGAATGAAGCGCTTCCAGCATAGATTCTGTAAACAATCTGTGGCTTCTGGTCGCAGTTCTACTACGTCGCTGCCTTGAACACGCCTCTACCCAGGGCCGTTGGAGATGCTCAAAGTTGATTGGCTCCCGATTTTTCGGGAGCTTGGAAGAGCTGGAGATAGCTTGCCTTGCCAGACTAAGTTCGCAACAGCCCCCCGTGTTGCGTCACGCTTAGGATAGGCGGGCCCAGGCTAGTATATCCAGCCCTGCATCCGAAATCGCTCCCTACTCACTATAGAGTGAGTTTTCCATTTTGTAGCGCTGTCCGAATGTATAGTGAGAATTATCACACCCTGTACACTGCACTCAAAGTATCCCACAATGCATCATGAAAAGTAGTGTACAACCGATGGTCACTAACCCAGCGATATATCCCATCATGCATTGCGGTCGCGCTGAAAGAAATCAAATCAAAAGCCTCGAATTTGATTTAATAAAAGGCAGCGAAGAAGGAAAGGATTCAGCCTTGATTTAAAAGAACTGAAAGATGCAGCAGACACAAAGTATTTATTAATGCGGGAAATACGCTCGGTATGATATGGATTTATCACAAAAACACATGCACGTATTTATTATTTTGAATGAAAACCCGCCAGCCGACTGATCTGGCACGTTTTAATTGTGCGACAGTAAGGACGTAAATAACGGCGTGGTGGAGTAGCGTCCGAAAGTGTTCTCATTTTACCAATGAGCTCACTATATAGTCCTCTATATAGTAATTCCCTATA
The DNA here is from genome assembly GCF_027579695.1 of Neoarius graeffei. Taxonomy (NCBI): domain Eukaryota; kingdom Metazoa; phylum Chordata; class Actinopteri; order Siluriformes; family Ariidae; genus Neoarius; species Neoarius graeffei. Next base: position 51,404,629 of record NC_083583.1, on the reverse strand, counting down.
TAGTGAGTAGGGAGTAGTGAGCGAGTGAGTGGTTTCGGACACAGGGCAAGATACACCATGACTGACTCACACATATCCATATTTTTTTGCTTAATGTTATGTCACATGAGCCATCCTTGGCCAATCCTTACACAGGAATTTTTTGATTATTTATATATATATATATATATATATATATATATATATATATATAAAAAAGTCCTTCCCATGCCATGTGGTGTATAGGATGGCACCGATCTCCGTTTCCGTAGCCCTTGGCCTCTGGCATATTACATACACTACCGTTCAAAAGTTTGGGGTCACTTTGAAATGTCCTTATTTTTGAAAGAAAAGCACTGTTCTTTTCAATGAAGATCACTTTAAACTAATCAGAAATCCACTCTATACATTGCTAATGTGCTAAATGACTATTCTAGCTGCAAATGTCTGGTTTTTGGTGCAATATCTCCATAGGTGTATAGAGGCCCATTTCCAGCAACTATGGCCCTGTTTACATTATTTCGTATCAGCGGATCATCAGATTAACGTTTTTAAAACGATTCGCGTACACACGCAAATAGCAGGAAGTGAAGTCCGCGCCGTTTTTCAGCAGTCGCGTCACATGACCAACGTGGCATGACCAACGCCAGCGAATCAGGAAGGTGGATGTCACAGTGACGTTGTCCAATGACGATGTCAGCTAGAGCTCAGCACTGCGTATCCTCGTTCCTCAATGTTTACACAGCACCGGACCAGATACGTACTGGGTTGAATACGTGGGCCCTGGCGGATTCAAATTGTTCCACCTGTGGAGTCGTTTCCCGGCGTTTTAATGTGCACGGACAGTGCATCCGCAACGAAAACGATACGGTCTAATGTAAACACCACCTATCACTCCAGTGTTCTAATGGTACAATGTGTTTGCTCATTGCCTCAGAAGGCTAATGGATGATTAGAAAACCCTTGTACAATCATGTTAGCACAGCTGAAAACAGTTGAGCTCTTTAGAGAAGCTATAAAACTGACCTTCCTTTGAGCAGATTGAGTTTCTGGAGCATCACATTTGTGGGGTCGATTAAATGCTCAAAATGGCCAGAAAAATGTCTCGACTATATTTTCTATTCATTTGACGACTTATGGTGGGAAATAAAAGTGTGACTTTTCATGGAAAACACAAAATTGTCTGGGTGACCCCAAACTTTTGAACGGTAGTATACGTAGCTAGGGTTACAGTGGGGGGGGGTTAAGTCCTCTAGTAACTGCGAGAGTTTGACTTCCCACTCGCATCTGTATTGCAGCGTGCCTTGCCAGACGGCAGTAGGTTCGATTTTTATGATGGCCTTTGGTATGACCCGACCGTGAGTAAAACCCACGATCTTCTGATCGACAGAAGGACACTCTAACCACTAGGCCAACTCGTGGTGTGATATACATGTTGTTTCTTTCTAGCTTTGTCTCAGCTGTCTGCCTACAAAGATCCTGTCGGGTAAGGAGAGCCAGTTTAATGAGCGTTTTTGTAAAAACAGGCAGTCTGCTTAAAGATCCTCTCTAGCGAAGTGTGAGTTCTTCATGCAGTGAATGTCAAGCTTTAATCAAATCCTCAGATAGTGATATACTACAGGCAAATGTTTAATCAATCACTTTGTAATCAAATACTGGCTGTCAAAACATCCATGATGCTGTTGCTGGAAGAGAATCTTTAAGTGCAAGTTGCTCCACTTCAGGGGGTAACCAGATGCTATAATTTTACTTAAAATGCCATCATTTTGTTTGTGGTTGAGATGTGTGTGAAAGAGGAACGTATTTCAGTTCAGCAGAGCCACAGTCAACATTTCACCACGTCAAGGGTTCCTCCAGACCGTCACACACATCATCTGGTAATGCAGCAAGCGGACTTACGGAAACGTCGCCCCAGAATTTGGTGACGTCGTAGTTGTTGATGCGGAGAAATTCGGTGAACCAGCCGATGGACCTCTTGCTGCCTTTGTCTACGGTCTCATCGCGCTCAAAATTCTCGTTGTGTTTGTTGACGGAGTAATTCGTCAGGTGCATGTATAGCTGACTCTGAAAGAAAGGGGGGGGGGGCAGAAAAGAAATCAGCTTAAGCAGCAACCGTTAGCATCCATTACAAAAGATTTGTTGGCCTATTAACAACAAACGAGGTTTGTATGCTTTATTTGCATGGCTGTGGTCACACTTAATATCACACTATAATTGTATCCAGATGATCTTCTGATAATAGTCCTATTTCCATTACGCATGCTTCGGTCCTATAAAGCCAGTGGCAATATCGCATATCAGAAGGTGTCTAATTTAACAAAGAACTGCTGGAAGGAAATATTAAGCCAAATATTCACACTGCTCTGACGATACGTGGCATTCTCACCAGGTTGGACTCGTTCGGCGTATGATACTTCTCCGTCCCCATCCGCACCAAGCCGTCATTGTACAGGAAGATCCTTAAAGGGTCGCAGGAAGTGACCAGGATGTAAATGCGCAGGTCAAACTTGTATCCCTCCATTAAAAAGGGCTTGTCCAAGTACTCCTGCACGATAAAGTGGTCTTGTGCCGGGAGTTTTTCACAATTCCGAATCAAAGATATACTGCAAGAGAAAATACACGTATACGATTTATTTATTTCCCAGGGAAACGTTCCTGAAATACATATTTAAGGAACTGTTTTGTGTGCTCGTACTGAATATGAATCTCTGTAGTGTAACAAAAAGGCTGGGGTTTATTACGTTGACTGCCTCTGGTGCTGGTTTCTAGACCATGACTAGGCGCAGGTTAATAGGATCAGACATCACGGACCATTTCAGCCTCTGCAATCATTTATTTGCTTTGGGGAGCTTGTCGCCGCCACTCAGGCGTTATGGCACACAGTCATGAGTACATGCGCCGGTGGAAGAATGCATGATGGAGTGAACTGGTGGATATTTTACAAACAGGGGGCCTTAAAATAACCTCTTCAGGCAGTAAAATATACTGACATCAGGCAAGGTTAGCTTAATTGGTTGTATGCTTTTCCCACTCTGGTTTACATGAGTTTGAAATGTTTAGCCGAGGCTGTAAGTTTGCGGCACTAAGCCACTCGCAAGTGGAGGGAAAAGGGTTTGTGAGTTACGGTTCATTTGTTCTGCAACCTATTAGAGTCAGACGTGTTACGCTTGCTGTGCTCCACCTTCCGATGATACATCAAAAATGGTCATGCTTGTTTTAATCTTTGGCTTTTTATCAAAGAAAGTATTAAATAAGCTGATTAATACGCTAATTAAATTAAACATAACACTTGCTCTTGACACGTGGAATACTTGGCCCGGCACAACTCATTTGGGGAAGATCAACATAAATCTAAATCTTGTTACGAGGGCAAAAGATTGAACAAAACACTTGACAAGCACCTCACACAGCATCCCAAACTAGATACTTAATTAAATATAACGAGTTAAATAAATCTAATGAAAAATACATAAACGTATACTACAGCGCTGTCAAATTCTTAAATCTGATTGGTCAGAAATGTCTTCATTAGTTTCCTGGAACTGGAGTGCTGGCTGGAATTTTAAATCCCCAGTCTATATTAATGTGCTCGTATCGTTTCTATAGTAACAGCTCATTCACAGGGACCTGGATGACGGACTCTGCACACATGTCAAAGGCTAAGATATTTTTTTAAAACGTGCTCTTATTTAAAAGTTAGCAAATAAAAACGTGCCACTGATGAGAAGGTGGTGAGGTTTTCGGGAAAGAGACTTTGATTTAAGGTTTATTAAAAGGAGTCAATGTTTTGGTGCAATCGGAAAGTTTTCCGCCATGGGAAAGTCTTCCGGACAGAGAATCACGGTAAGGCCCCGGTCACACCGCCCGAACTTTGCTGGAGCGTTCCTTGAACGGTAGGGAGGGGCCGAATTTCGACAACGCTCATCACCGCGCACAAAATGGGAAAAAAATCGAAAACACGGGCGTTGGCTTAGCGGTGCACCGCTGAAGCCGGCATTGCTTTAGCGTTGGTTTAACGGTAGCGAGCATTGGTTTAGCGGTGACACGAGCATTGGTATAGCGGCGTTCTGCGCATGCGTGCTTTGGCTCGGCGGGGGTATAAAGTTGGTTTAGCACCAATCATAGCAAGTCTCTCAGCATCCATGGTGATACAGTTTTACTGTAACTTTGAGCAAATTCGATATAGATGAGGTCTGAACTCAACGGCAGCTCGATTCCAAATGAGCTCCTGGTCCATTTCTCCCCGTATTTATAGCCAAATTCTGGTCCCGCTCCGACACCTCTATACCAACGCCAAACCAAAGTTCATCGCCGCCATGGATAGCTGCTTCAATGCCCGACACCGTTCCAGCAACCCCGTGTCCGCTCGTAAAACGTTTACAACCGCTCCACCGAAGTTTGTGCAACGTTTAATCGCCGCCCGGGCAACGCTGGCGAAGCAGCGGTGGTCCAGCGTTCAAGATTTCTGCGTTGGCCTAGCGGACCCAAGCGTCCACGAACTTGCGTCTAGCGGTGCCAAACTTTGACTGGGCGTTGGTGGAGCGGGGGTGAACTTTGCCGGGGCGGAAAATTGCCCCCTCCTCACCGCTCGCAATATTTTGTGCAGCTCAAAACTTTCGGAGCGGTAGGAGGGCCCCTCGAGAAACATCAGCGGTGGCCGAGCGTATACGGCGTTGCTTTAACGGGGGCCAACTTTTGTTAAACGGTGGTGAACGGTTACGAGCGGTGATGAATTTTTTTCACCGCTCCAGGAACGCTCCAGCAAAGTTCGGGCGGTGTGACCGGGGCCTAACACGACAAGCTGCGGTTTTGTCATTAACTTCAACACGTACAGTGAGACGGACATCATTTCAAAATAAACCGAAGGGTCTTGAATCACCCTGAAGGGGATTATTTTGTGATAATGACCAGCCCGCTGTACATTATCCTGCTTATTACATGGTTACATACTTTAATTTGAAACAAAATATTGATTTAAAAATTATTTTATTGCTTGCACTTATAGCAACGGTCTGCTATACAGAAATAAGAGACTGCAGAATGTCGTAATTGACCAATCAGAATCAAGTATTCAAATGAGTCATGTAATAAAAACCACACATCAGCTTGAAGATATGAAGTTTATATTCTCGTGTTGAAAGTATTTTCAATCATTCACGTCACTCACTTGCGTGTGTGTGTGTGTCTCATCTCATCTCATTATCTCTAGCCGCTTTATCCTTCTACAGGGTCGCAGGCAAGCTGGAGCCTATCCCAGCTGACTACGGGCGAAAGGCGGGGTACATCCTGGACAAGTCGCCAGGTCATCACAGGGCTGACACATAGACACAGACAACCATTCACACTCACACCTACGGTCAATTTAGAGTCACCAGTTAACCTAACCTGCATGTCTTTGGACTGTGGGGGAAACCGGAGCACCCGGAGGAAACCCACGCGGACACGGGGAGAACATGCAAACTCCACACAGAAAGGCCCTCGCCGGCCACGGGGCTCGAACCCAGACCTTCTTGCTGTGAGGCGACAGCGCTAACCACTACACCGCTGTGCTGCCTGTGTGTGTGTGTATATATATTTTTTTTAATTTTTAAATATATGGACACGAGTGTTTTACAGGGAAATAAACCACTCGTACTTTTCATGTGAGCTACATCCGGGACATCGAGACCCAAAACCATGGCATAACTCTCTATAGGTCACTCGTGAGGAAACCGATGAATTGTTTTGATAAATTTAGGGACTTTTTGTTTGTGAATGTGTCTATATAATAAAAAGAAAATCATACATTCGCTTGAAGATATGAAGTTTATTCTCTCATGTTGAAAAACTTGCATTTTTCATAGAAAAGACATCACGGATCTGAGTGACGCATTTCCCGATATTTGACTCTGATGACGTCACTCCCAGTGTTTTCCCGCTGACTAGATGCATGTTGTCAAAAATGGTGAAATAATTCAAAATTAAAACTATTTTGATTAACTTGCGTATTTGTGTATGGATGTGTCCATATAATATAAAAAACATTACATGGTGGCACGAAGATATGAAGTTTGACTTCTCATGTTGAAAAATATATCACTCATGAAATATGTTCACCACTCGAAGATGAACTTCATATCTTCACGCAACTACGTAAATATCCTCGATATACTTCAGAGAACATTTTCTCTATTATTTGGGCAAACAGCCTTTTATTTTAAAATGCTGAAGAAAAAATATAAATGGGTCCGTCTCAGAAACTGGTCTCTCATTTGGGACATTATGGTCAAAAAATAAATTTTCTAATTTTACTTTTTTTTTTTTTGCATTTCCCTAACACTCAATGTTTGTCCTGTTTAATAAGAATAAAGATAGCATCTTGCTTTATCCGGCCTCCACTGTGGAAATTGTTTTTGACTGCAATTCAAATGCTTTTGTAAAATTGATTTCCATATAAAATAACTCCATCATGAAGAATTAAAGCCCCTCCTTCACAGATGAGTGAAAATATTGAATAAATTTCCTCTTTTTGATTGCTTGGGTTAAAAACGCCAAGTTATGATGACTGAATTGATTATTCACTTAAATATGAATAATATGATACAGTTTGGGTATTTGATATGGAGAAATAGGACACAATGGAAAAATCAAGAACACACCGGAAAGATGAGAATAACGGCGCTGGTAAAAGAACAGCGACTGTACCGGCTGAAGGTCGCGCGGGTCTCTGCTGTGGCGCGCGAGCAACGGGACATCACTACCGCACCGGACGGAGCGCGAGGCGGGGGCGGGGTAAAATGACTGGCCGTAGATTCTATCAAAAGTTCGATCTAAATTGACCATGGTTGCAAAATATTGGCCAAAAATACGCAAACACTACGAAATATGAAAGCAAGATGAAAAATAAACATTCTATTGCCTTATACTGCAAGACTAAAACAAAATAAAACTGTCAAAACTCACCTTTTCAGTGATAACGTCCGAACAGATCACCCGCGTAACAGAAAGACCGCAAATGGAAGCACGATCAACTTCTAACTGTTGGAGTGGAAAATTCCATTCTACACATGCAAATTGTTAATGTGTGTCCTTCCCCGCACACAAATAACACGCTACGGTAAAAAATAGACCACGACTCATTTTATAGCTCAGAAATTCATACAAGACCAGCTACCATCGTAACATATTCTGTAAGAAACGTATTCTATACCTAACTTTCAGCTTTCATTTTAAAAAACAAAATCGCAGATTTATAACTACATTTTTATATGGTGTAGTGATTTTAAGTTACTGCTTTTGGTGAGGTCGTGACCTTGACCCTGAGGCTTTCCGTTTAGATCAAAACACACGATCGTATTGGTTTTGGGTCTGCGGAAAATGGAGTTACGACGGTGATCAAATATTTTGCATGATGTTTTATTACGGTTATGATTATTCTGTGAGCGCACCAATCCTTAGGTGTATAAAGTTGCAACTTAAAATAGAATTAGTGATAACTGTAGACTTTTCAGTGGACTACAACCTTTTTAACGGAATGCGATGCAGTCAACCGTTTATCATGTCCCAGATCAAGCCGCCATTTTTCCACAAATGTGCAGAATTTTTGCCAAATTCTGAATATTCACATCAAAGATTTAGTTTTATCTGTATTATTTATTTTATTTCAAACTAAAACCAACATCACCATTCAAAACCGTATAGTTTATTGACTGTGAGTATATTTAGTGGGGGACCCCCACAGCACCCAGTTTCTGAGACAGACCCATGTATAAAAACTCAAATCAACACCAATAACACCACAAACGTGGCCACTTATCCGAGTCATAGTGATACAGCATATATTCTTGTCTGTATGTTTAGCATTTTGAAATGTGGCTCCATTCCCCTGAGCCGCACTACATCCGGACGGGGTTAGAGTCGTTTACGGCTGTAGTGGCGAATCATATGACATGATTGATGAGCTCTGATGGCAGATAATCAAAACCCACTTTAGCCAACTGTTTAATTTGGCACCGGTGGGGATCTCTCCTTTACACCTCTGATGCTCTGTGCTTTTTATTTAACATGCCTAAGCTCAGACATAAACAATGAGTTTAGCTTTCCAACTGGAAAATAAATTACAGAGGAAGATATAACTTCATTTCCTGCGTCACGCCGAGCGTTTTCAAATTTAATCTCCCGCTTACCCCCCCCTTCGAGTGGCCGAGTTAAGCTCATCTTCTTTCACTTTCATAACGTGCTGCAATAATTCAACCTTTGATGACTCTTAGTTTTAATAAATACCGGCTTACTTGTAGTATTCGTCCAAAAGCAATGCACATTCATATAGCTAAAGGATGACTTAAAAAAAAAAAAGAGGAAAAAAAAAAATCTATGAGGTTCATTTGCTTGTTCTTATGTGTCAATACCCCCATCTGCTGGTGGACAAATGAAACACAAGCCAAGTTTATAGAAAGTGATGATTATAAAACCCCAAGCAAAAGGCTCTGTAGAAACTACATTTTGATGTCATAAGCCTAATTATTATTCATACAGGACACTTTTTCCATGGAATAAAAACATGTTCTATTCCTTTCTAGCAGGTTTCATTCATTTGCTTCGATAGCATGCAATATTGTTAGCATATCGCTTATCCTACATGTATTACGTCACTAGCCGATGGAGAATGAGCGTTGAATATGGTTTACGATATTGTACGTTGTCAAGACATGACGTCACATGCCAGAGCTGATGCAAATATTCAGTAAGAGAGTTTTCTGCTGTGCATGTGCAGAACCATTTCTGTGTTCACCGGGAAAGAGAAAGATGCGTTGAACGCCCGAAAGGCTACCAAAACTCATCTCATCTCATTATCTCTAGCCGCTTTATCCTGTCCTACAGGGTCGCAGGCGAGCTGGAGCCTATCCCAGCTGACTACGGGCGAAAGGCGGGGTACACCCTGGACAAGTCGCCAGGTCATCACAGGGCTGACATGCTACCAAAACCTCATGAGATATTCTTCACGCATATTTACAAGAGAAAAACATACCAAAGAACATTGATAAAATGGAAAAAAGAGAGTACCGTATTTATCCTTATAGAAGCGCCCTCCCTATTTGACGCGCCTCCACGATTTTCAGAGCTAGAATAGTATTTACCAACCATTTTCTTCATTTAACAAACTTTAAATCCAAAAAACCACAACAGAGACGTTCAATTTCACCGCTGATTTTTTTTTTTTTACCGGAAATCGCGTTAGTAAACATGGACAGTATAAAATACGGACATTCACTCTGCTGCGGATATCAATACGGGTGGAGACGTACCTTTTGTTTGCACCACTCTTGTACACGTTTATGGTGAACATTAAATGTTTTTGCAGCTAAGTGTTTGCCTTTCTGCTCTGCCAGTTCTACAACCTTTAACTTAAAACTAGCGGTGAAGGATCGTTTTGAGGACGACATTTTGTTTTGTGAGCTCATAAACATCGACGATGACGTGAATTGTGACGTCACTACAAATAGTTTACTTACCAATGTTATCCTTATAAGCGAGCTGGACATTGTTTAATTGACTTTTTGGACATATAACTGTATTTTCATGTGTTTCAAAATAAATATGTTTTAAATTCCAATGATTTTGTCATGTTCGATTTTTGTCATTTAAGGGTCGAAATTGACGCTCCCCCTTCATGTTTTGCATCGCGCCCGGGCGCGTTTATTAGGATAAATACGGTATGTATAATAATAAATGGCTTTTTCGTGGTACATCACCCATCCATTATCTGTAACCGCTTATCCTGTTCTACAGGGTCGCAGGCAAGCTGGAGCCTATCCCAGCTGACTACGGGCGAGAGGCAGGGTACACCCTGGACAAGTCGCCAGGTCATCACAGGGCTGACACAGACACAGACAACCATTCACACTCACATTCACACCTACGCTCAATTCAGAGCCACCAATTAGCCTAACCTGCATGTCTTTGGACTGTTGGGGAAACCGGAGCACCCGGAGGAAACCCACACAGAGAACATGCAAACTCCACACAGAAAGGCTCCCGTCGGCCACCGGGCTCGAACCCAGAACCTTCTTGTTATGAGCCGACAGTGCTAACCACTACACCACCGTGCCACCCATGGTCAAGTCAAGTCAAAGTCCCTCTCACACCAGAATCTGGTCTTCCCAGGCAGTCTCCTGTCCCAGTACTAACCAACTCCAAGGCTTATCGGCGTGGCGCCGATCTCCGTTTCGATAGCCCTCGGCCTCTCGCCTATACAGCTAGGGTTACAGTGGGAGGGCTAGTCCTCTGGTAACCATGCGAGTTTGACTTCCCCACTCGCATCTGTATTGCAGCATGCCTTGCCAAACGGTAGCAGGTACCATTTGCCACCCATGGTCCATCACATATATTCAATTCAGCTAGCATGACACTGAACTCGTCTTTGACTCGTTCAACATCATGCTAGCGGAATGGAATATATCTGATATTCCACACAACGCCAGCTAATATTTAAAATATGCTTACCGTTAAGATAATTAAAGCTGTCATGGATATAAACATGATCAAATTTCTATCATCTCTACTGTACTAGTGGTGTAAACTTCAGGCTTCCATATGATATACGATTTTGATTCCTACAGTAACGATTCGATATTTGACAACATCACTAAATCCGATACCATATGATAAACTTTAATTCAATTTAGCAGCTTCCAATCAACATGTGACCAACTTCAGAATCCGAGGTAGGTCGGCAGGCCTAACGGTAACGCATGAAAGATCGTGATGTAGACAAGGACTGTTTTAAAAGCAAACGCCTTGCTAGCCTGTTCAATTATTTACATACCGGTTTAAAAATTAACACTAAACAACATATAAATAGGGGTGTTCACACGGCACATATTTGCATCGATGCTGCACCGATGTATTTTGTTGCGATATATCTTACACCGGTGTAAATTTTGTAGAGCGTTCACACAAACCTGCTTACTAGAGAGAAGCGTGTTAGCACCGGTGCAGCCCCACTTGCGTTCACACGGCAGTTTTTGCGACCGTGCTATACGATAGTAATAATGCGGAAATGAAATACGCGCATGCGTGAAAATGTACTTCCTTTTCCCGGTTGTCATGGCATCACCAAGCGCCGGGAAAACAACGTGGATGAAGACACCAGTGTTGCCAGATACTGCTGACGTTTTCCAGCCCAAAATATGTTCAAATCCACCAAAATGCACTTAAAACCGCCCAATCTGGCAACACTGGAAGACACGCAGTTCTGTTGTTGTTGATATTCGCCATTTTGGAAGCGCAAAATACCAGGATGCAAATTATGCAATGCCCGTATGTAATCAACTCTCCTCACGCGTAGCGAGTCTACCCCTGTAGCATTCAGACGTCCTGTTTTATATCGGTGCTGCCCCGCAAACTAGCATTTACTCCGGAGTAAATTTCTTAAACCCCCTCCCGAGCAGGGTTAGATTTGCACCGGTTTAAGCAGCTTTCAGGGGCGACACCGGTATAACTTTGTACCGTGTGAACGCTCTACCGGGGCAGCCCCGGTGCTACACCGGAGTAAAAGTTGCCGTGTGAACACCCCTATAGATGAAAACTGGTCAAACAGGAGTAGAAAATAAAGTCACAGGAGGAGAAGAAACAGCAGCAGAGTCAGACAGACAGCAAAAACTCTAAGCTAAATATAAATCAACAAATAACAGTGATTTCTAGCAAACGTGGCCTCGCGGTCCATTTACGAAAACGGTTATATTATTTCCATGGCAACTTATTTCACACATGTGCACAAAGTGGACTGCACTCAAGCACTGTGACCTACCCATGACCCATTGCTCCGTTCGCGGGCTTGACGATGAACGTCTTTTGCTTCCGTTTGCGTCGAAGCTCCTTCACGTAGTTCTGGAACTGGGTATACTCTGCCGGGAAGATCCAGGTTTTGGGAATGAAGCTGTATTCCTGAGGCTGGCTTTTAATCATCCTGAGAGAAGGAGGAGAAAAAAAACAGGGGGGGGGGGGGGGGGAGGAATCATCACTTGAGCACTCTAGAGCTTAGACTAGGAGAGTGCCTGGAGGACAGTGTTGATAAATAAGTCGCTAATCAGGTGTTGTAATATTTATGCATGCGCGTTAGATATTGGGTTTGTTTGTTTTTAAAAGGTGAAAGTGACTTACTTGGACATGTTTCTTGCCAAACAGTCTTTTCGACAGATCTCTCCCATTCCTGGGAAGTGGTTAATTCTCTAAAGGAATATAATAATAATAATATTATTATTATTATTATTACTCGGACTGTGTTTTAGAATTCACCTCACCAAAAATAAAAGCAACACGTTGGAGTTATTACATTCTGACATTTATGGCCAATTACAGAGACAAAACAAAAGGCAATCTCAAAACTTTTCTTAACCTTTCTTATTTAGATGACCAGATCATTTTAGAAGAAAACAATCAATCTCATCTTCAAGGGGCAAACTAATTGGTTCTGCATCACAGCGCCTGCGAGTGTAGGTAGTGACAGATGAATGAATTGCTCAGAATACAACGAGAGGCAAAAGGAAAGGAGTATGAAAAGTGGGCTTTTCTGTATTCTTCAAGCAAATGAGGCTGAACAGGGCCATTAATTAGGACCGTATGAACTGCAGCTTGACAGCAAAGTTTCAGAGCAAATCACTGGGAAGAAAAGGGAGGGGTGGGGAGGTGTGGGGGAGGGGGGGAAACCAAGCATTTTAGCGAGTGTGAAAGGAATTTGTGATTATCCGGATGAGACAGCCATTATGAGGAAGAACATCAACAGCGGGGTGACATGGAAGAGAAAGATGTCACAAGCGTGAAAATCAAACCTATTTGGAGTATTTTTTTCTCTCTCACCATGATCCTTCAGCATGTTAAACTGAGAAAGGGAATTCTCACTACCAAAGGGGATTGCTGTTCTCTCTGTCACGTGCGCTGTGCGCTCCATCATGACCAAACCATCGTGACTAAAAAGTCATTTTCTAAAATCAGCTTCACGAATGAAATTCAGAAGTATACAGTGTGTGAGAAGCAATATTTTTGGCTATGAAGAAATAATCTGAAAAAATGCGTACTGATCAATCTATAAACATTAAATACTGTACATGCAGTCTTAGTAAAAAAAAAAAAAAAAAAACACACACACACACACACACACAACACCGTTCAAAAGTTTGGGGTCACCCAAAAGAAAAGATCCGCTATTCAGTTTGTGACTCGAGCAAGAAGTTCCAGAAGGTATGGGGACCTTTCCTGAAATACTCTGAGAACCTTAAGTTGGATTGAGATATCCGCCCCTCTTTCCTTTCCTTTCTTTTTTTTCCTCAGTTACAGTGTCCGTATCAGTCATTGTCTAAATTTGCCGCCTCCTAATTATTTACTTTTTATCTATTCGTCCCGTTTGTGTGTTTATTTACTTATTTTACTTTTATTCTTATTATTTATCTTGCGACTCAATACTTGACTTCCAGCAGTTCCCTACAACACTCCAGGAATAATACTCCTCAGGAATCATGGTTTGTAGGTGTGGCTAGTGGGAGGGGAGGGATGCTTATGTTAAATTACTCTGAAAAATTTACAATGTATGAGCACGTATGTACTGTATATGTGATACATGTAAAATTCAATAAAAATATTTGAGTAAAAAAAAAAATTTTATATATATATATATATATATATATATATATATATATATATATATATATAAAGTGCTGTCAAAAATGTCGCGCTATTAACGCATTAACTTGACTCAATTTTAACGGCGATAATTTTTTTATCGCGAGATTAACGCTCTGTGACATGATGTAGGTTTTTCATAAGCTTTTGAAACTGCCAGGAACTTGGAACAGAGACTTTGCTTAGAAAACCGATAGCAGCTAGACTGTAATGCCACGGCCTGCACAGCCAGAGTCCTCTGCCCCCCCCCAAAGAACCAGCGCGGGCAGGGCGCGCTAGTAGAGATGGGATTTATGGCTCTTTGATGGGATCCGCATCTTTGTGATCCGTTCTTTGAAAAGAGCCGTTCAAAAGACTGGCTCATTTGGCTCTTTTTAAATATTTATTCAGTTTTAAGAAGACAGCGTCTCAAGAAGCCAGATCCCTCTGAACTGTAAACTCAATGCTATCCCAGAAATCCTTCCTGTAATATGCAAATTTGGCCGCCTCTGATTGGACAGCGCGACGCATCAACAGGCAGAAAGTGTAAAAGTACAAAATGTGTTAAGTGAGCTGAAACAGTAAAGATCAGATTCAATGCAATATTTATCAACGAACAACTTAAACTTAATATAATAGTGTACTTTATATTATAATCAAGCATGTCAAGCCTACCGTCACTGTGTAACCTGTCTCTCTGAGTTGTAGACTAACTCAAGCAGTAGATCACTTCACTCATGGTTCTTTTGCTAGCCCCAGTGTTCGGCTTAGGTTTCACTTTGCAGTGGCTGTGTCAAGACGTGTTATGCTTTGCAATACAAAGCAAGCCCATTCACGTTTTTATGCTGATAAGAGAATTACAATGGTTTTTCATGTGACAAAAATGTGCGATTAAATTGCGATTAATCGCGAGTTAACTATGACAGTCGCGACATTAATCGCGATTAAATATTTTAATCGCTTGACAGCACTAATATATATATAATTTTATTTTTTCTGCTTGCATTCATGTTAGCTTCTTCATGAAAGTGTTTGATTTTCTTACAGGTGAAGCAGCTTCCTTATTCTACATTCTAAACAACTCGGACATAACGCAGTTTAAAAAAAAAAAAAGCCACAAGGAGCGACATGCATGATATATACACTACCGTTCAAAAGTTTGGGGTCACCCAGACAATTTTGTGTTTTCCATGAAAAGTCACACTTTTATTTACCACCATAAGTTGTCAAATGAATAGAAAATATAGTCAAGACATTTTTCTGGCCATTTTGAGCATTTAATCGACCCCACAAATGTGATGCTCCAGAAACTCAATCTGCTCAAAGGAAGGTCAGTTTTATAGCTTCTCTAAAGAGCTCAACTGTTTTCAGCTGTGCTAACATGATTGTACAAGGGTTTTCTAATCATCCATTAGCCTTCTGAGGCAATGAGCAAACACATTGTACCATTAGAACACTGGAGTGAGAGTTGCTGGAAATGGGCCTCTATACACCTATGGAGATATTGCACCAAAAACCAGGCATTTGCAGCTAGAATAGTCATTTACCACATTAGCAATGTATAGAGTGGATTTCTGATTAGTTTAAAGTGATCTTCATTGAAAAGAACAGTGCTTTTCTTTCAAAAATAAGGACATTTCAAAGTGACCCCAAACTTTTGAGCGGTAGTGTATACATCTTTTGTACCTCTGAAATGTCGATGTAGTGTATCTTTAAAAACATTTTCTAAGTAAAAGATACTAAACCATATAAAAGGTGTCCTCTTGAGATTACCATCCCACCCCAGCAACAAGCAAAGCTACACTTTAGCACCTTTTTTCCAGAGAGTATGAATGACCCTAACTCATAACTACGTCATCGCTTGTTTAGCGCAGTGCATTATGGGCGATACCTGGGGTCAGCTCCGCCGTATTGTTTACTTTGTTAAATGCTGCATTGTTCTGTCTAACCGGTTTTAGCCATGCCTAAAGTGAATTGCTGAGTGCCTTACTGTGTCTCCACAACAAAGAGAACACCTGATTTGAGCTTTTATAAGCTGCCAGTTGAGGAGAAGAGAAGAAAGAAATGGATAAGTTTAATCTGCAACGAAAACCTTCAAACTGAATCGAAATAGACAAGTGTTTGTAGCTTACATTTCTCTGGTGGGAAAAAGACGTGCTTAAAGCATATACGCAGAACCATGGCCTCACTTTCGTTTATAAATGCCTTTAGACCTCAAGAATGGCACAGGAATAGTTTTAAGCGTTAACAATAAATCTAATGTAGTAATTTTTACGATTAAAGTGATTTATATAGGTAGCGGTCTGAGTGAATGACCTTGACGTCCGTAACATCAGAACAGGAAGTCTATCCGTCTCATCGCCATTTCCGCTATACTAAAACACAGAGCTGACTGCAACTCTGATCCTCTATTTTGAGCTAATTTATCACCATGCCACGCAGATGTGCCAGCAACGTGACAGAAGGTGGATTTACGTTGCATTCATGGTCCAAGAATGTTCAAACTGCAAAGATTTGGACGCGTTTTGCGAGTTGTTCACGGGCACATTGGGCGGCTATGAAGTGGTCCCTCCTCTGCTCTGCACATTTTACTGAAGACTCGTACGAGACCTCTGATCTGTTGAGGAGCGTTGGCTATAAGCCCGTATTGAAAGAGGGTGCAGTACCAACAATTAAAGGGAAAAAAAAGTATTTATTTAATGTATTTTTTTAAAAGGAAAGTAAGTTCAGTTGCACCAGTTCTCCCAGAGTGAGCCAAGGGTTGTTGCTAAAACCCGGGAAGGAACGGGACGGGACATATTCTTGCTTGGGCAATGACCTCCCCGTGGTTGTTGCCAAAACCGGTGATGTTCTGTTTCGTCCCGGGTTTCAGTAATTGCCTGAGCCGAGCAGTAATGGCGGAGTACTCCGTATGGAGTAATAGAGAATGAGTGGAGCAGCCATCTGATTTCTAAACTGGATATCGCTGCCATCTCGCCCTTACGTGGAAGAAGTGAATGAACAGAGAACTGAACGAACAACTGAAAGTCAGACTGTTTCAAAACAATCGGCCACAAGGTCGGCCTTCAAGAAGCGAGAACACATACGGGTAAGCTCCGACTCTCATTTAGATATGAAACAACACCAGGGATCCCAGCAGTAATTGAAAAAAATAGAGGAATGTAAGAAACTATCAGCAGGGGTCAAGGGCGCTGCAAGCCCCCTGAAACTGTTGAGATTTTAACATGTAAAGATGCTATAGAACACATTTTTTACATAAATTTAACATAGAAAAGCAACAGAATTTAACAATAATGTGTATCTATTTGATGCCATATTTTGTAATCAATGACATAAGTGGCAAAAATTTTTTTTTATAAAAATTAGATGAAAATGTAGCTTTGAAGAATATACTTCTAACCCGGACACTGTTCCGCTATCTCTTTTGTGGACGATATCTTTTTTCCACAACATATTCAGGGCTGTGAAATTGTAAATAAGAAATCTGAGGAAAAGGGGGGGTCTGGGGGGCACAGCCCCCCTGCATAAGCCGGACACCAAGCCATTTTAGGTGTTATAGCATTTCCTGCAAGTAAAAAATTGATCTCAACAAGTAAATATTTGACTAGTCTTGGTCTTCATTTTGCCATATAAAATACCGATCAACAGTTTTCTCTTTTAAAATGAAAGATCCATGTAAAATATCTTGAAATATCTAATAAGTGCCTATGTATTTTATCTCTTAATCAAAATAAAAGTAAAAAAAAGTGTAAATAACAATTTAAAGAAATGTTAATAAAAGAAAACTTTGATAGGCCTTTCAAAATGACTTTGTGAAAAATCATGCTCAATATTTAAGTGAGAGATACCTGTTGTCTTCCAAATTACACTTAATTCTTGTATTATGTCCTGGCTTTTTCCAAGAATCTGTCACAATGTCTCTTGTCTACAGAGCAAAAGTTAAAAAAAAAACTAATGTTTCTATTATTTACATCTTTTCTTTTACTTCTGGCTCCTTCTATTCCTCTTTGCATCACTCCCAGCTATTTCTTTCAATTCATCTTTCAGTAAGGCTATTAGTTATTAGTTCTATAGTATTTGCATTCCTCTATTAAAGCTATTTACAAAATGCTCATAGTCTGTCAAACAGCATCTAATGAAAGTCTTTTAATTTTCTTTTCTTTAACACCATCTCTTTCAGTTTTGCAAACTTGTTCTTTTCCATCTTTTCCTTCAGTCTGTCGGTGTGTTCTTTTCTAGCCCTCTTTGCATCTCTCTCAAACACCTCCTTAGCTTTCCTTTTTGATGGCATCTTAACTATGTCTGATTTTGCAGCCCAAAATATGTTCAAAACCCACCAAAATGCACTTGAAACCGCCCAATCTGGCAACACTGCTCCTGAGTCGCCGTCAAGACGTGTTCCACGCTCAGCTGGCATAAAACTCCGCGAGTCCGGCTGAGCCGCCGGTCTCGTGCAAGGCGATTAAAACCTATGATTAAAACCGACTAGACACCCCCCCCCAATGATTTTTAATGCAAAAATAGACGTTTTGTGAAGATGATATTTTTCGCGACAGAATCCGTGGAAATTTCACAGCCCTGCATATTGAATTAAGTTCAACACATTAGAAACAAAAGCACGAACGGAGTTAAAACACATTTTCTAGCAAATGGGCGCAGCCATATTGTTTTCTCGTTCTATCGCGTACAGTCTCGCGGTATTTACATCAATTTAACTTCCGAGTGTTCCCGAATGTCAACGAGAACAAACGAAGCTGACAAAAACAAACATCGCTAAACAAGCAAACCAAATCAGAACGTATTCTGCTGGTCATTTTACTTAAACATATGTTTTACGGATATACAAGAGATTTAAAAAAAAAAAAAAACCACCACCACTTTGGCTAGAAAAATAGCGGAATTCCGCTAAATAGCGGACGTCTGGGATCCCTGAACACGTTGTTTACCTGCATTTAGATTACTACATGTAACTTGTATTGTGTGTTTAAGTTAGCAGTATAAGATTATTTAATTTGCTTCAGAATGTGATTGTCTCAGTTCATCTGATTATTTAATTCGCCTTTTATGTTTTATCAGTGAAAATGCATGCATGTACATGTCTGTTGCATAAGTTATAGCACCTATCCTGTTTTAATGAGAGTCAACCCACAATCAATGAAGTCAAATCAGTCTTAGTTGAGTGAGTCGGTGACGGTATTTCTTACTTTCACCATAAATGTTTATTTATATGACTTTGGTCTATAGCTGTCAAAGGCCTCGGCCTTAAAACCGGTTCCCGCTGTGACGTCACGCACTCAGGGCTGGCTGGCTCAGCGGGGCAGCTCCAATGCCAACTTTGCGGTCGATTTTAACTCTCAGAAATATAAAATTTTTAATTCCCATTTATGCAGCATACAAGACTCAAGGATGGAGATACTATCCACTCAGAAATTTATTTAAAAATAAAAGGTTCTGCGTATCTGCTTTAAACTGTGACCCAGCAATATTTCCATGGTCTGTGGAACGGCCTTTGGCCTTCCACAGATATAACAGATCGACACTGTTCATCGTCTGAAACTAGCGAGATTCCAAAGCCTGTAAAACACAGAAGCATTCTTCAGCCTTTGCCTCTCAACGTCCCAAAGCACTCGGCAGCCAGTTGAACAAGCCTGTCGGACCGATAAAACCCCCAAACCATGAAGGGTTCTCTTTCGGGTATGTATAACATTCGGTGTATCTCACTTGCGGCATTTACTGAAGTAAATGCATTTATACTGAACATGACACGGCAGATCAGCGCGTTTCCAAAGTTTTTTTGTAATGTTTCCTGATATCAAGTTTTATTGAACTAAATCACTCCTTTATAAAATGTTTTAATATGACATTCTGAGATTTGATGATGTTGTACAGTGTGGTCGACTCAGTTAACCTCTAAAGTTGTACGAATTCTTGTCACTTATGTCTTACCTTCACACCAAGCTTGATTTGGATTCCGATTTTCCTGCTGTAAACCCTCGACATGTTCTCCACCTCTTTAAATCACCCATTTCATTGTCTTCCACGACAGAGCATGCCAAAATTGCTCCTCTCACATCGCTCACACGTGAAATTAATCTAACATCCGCTATATTGCACAACTACCGACCCCGGCTATCCCCCACAATGCACTATGATAAACAAGTGATGACGTAGTTACGCTTGGGGGCTATTGTGGTTTCATAAACCATTCAACAAGCCTACATATTACAGCAGTTCACATTAGTTCTACATCGCAGATGAGATTTAAACTAATTTAAGTGGGATTTTTACAAAATGCTCACAATAAAATTAAGCACAGGAAGTAGAGTTACTGTTACCCCACTGAAGTGGATTAGTTTCCTACAACAGCATATCCCCAAGTGTTTCATTCATCTTATAGTGACATTTAATGTTGTGGAAGGGCCATGAAACAAGTCATCACTTATGCTATAGCAGCTTTAAATAGACTGGTACCAAAATTCAAAAAAGTGCTTATTTAAGGAGTTAAAGGCATTTTTGAGACAAAGTCGGCAAACAGTCTTATTTTGTCAATTTGGGTGTGCCGAATTCAAATCTGCAATATGCCGAGCTCTATCTGACCTCTGTTGACCTCTAGAGGTCATTGAATTTTGGGCCTGTAAACGTCTCAGCTGAACCCAGTTTCTCAGCTTTCTAAGGAATGAAATGTACTAAAATGATTAATGAAGTTAGCAAATGGCCTTGTTTGTTAAATGTTTGGGTGCTGAATTCATTTTTCATTTGTAAAACGACATATGACCTCTGATAACCTCAAGGTCATTAAACTTGGCCTATAGAGATCTTGCAGTCACGTGACCGGAAAGTACACAACCGCCATCGTGTCGGTCAAAAACACCGCTGAATACTGCTGCACTCGTGTACAGAATGGATCAATTTCAACCGACGGACTACACGGCTCATTTTTCTTTTTTTTTTTTAAAGATATTTTTTGGGCTTTTTGCACCTTTATTGGATAGGACAGTGTAGAGACAGGAAATGAGCAGGAGAGAGAGAGACGGGGAGGGATCGGGAAATAACCTCGGGCTGGAATCGAACCCGGGTCGCCCGGATTTATGGTATGGTGCCTTATCCACCTGAGCCACGACGCCCCCACGGCTCATTTTTCTAATGAACAGATAACTAGATATATGTCCAAAATAAACGATCTACAGATTTGTGACCCTTATGGCTTACCGGACGGAGTTTTCACGACCGGATTTTGAACTGCCAGCGGAATACCCGGACGTGTATGATTACCTCATCAACTTTCTCTCGCTGTTCAGTGGTGAAGCACTGCGTGCTTATAAATCTCTGCACAGTTATCTTTACAGAAATTCAGGATTTGTCAGCGACTCAGATGTGGCATCTTGTAAGCAAGAAAATGATCCTCACTGGATGGGTAAGTCACTTAAGTATTGAGTATAGCACTGACCAGCCGATTATAGAATAGAATAAGGTAATTCCAAATCGTCCGTGTTGTTTACATGGATCTGACGTTGGAGAGGTAGAGGCTTGGCAGTGGAGGTTTGAGTAGCTGTTTTCTGAGCTTAGTCAACAGGCCAGCTCTGCCTGTAGCCTCGCTTTTGCTTCGGCTCCCGGCGCCGCCTCCTTCGCTTTGCTTCCGATAACAATCCACGGAGACCCCGCTGGTCTCGCAATCTGGTCTCGTCCGGAATGTTTTTTTTTTCCTCGTCCGGAATGTTGTGCATGCGATGGAAATCGCTACAAACCGTCATTTTCTGCTGGAAACCAATGTCCAGTAAGTCCATACGGTTGTAGTGGATATTGAAGTCCGGTACAGACGAACAACACGCAAAAATACACACAAAAAACATAAAAACCGTGCACAGGTAGGGAGAGCTTGTAGCCGCAGCCGTTGTAGTAGAATTGTACATAGTAGGGTTTTCCAGAAGAAAAGGTAGAAGTAAAAGCAGAAGTAGAACCAGAAGGCGGAATATGGCGTTTGACCGACACGATGGTGTCTGTCACAATCTGGATCGGCTGTGACGTCACATGCAAGATCTCTATAGGCCTATGCATTTAACGGCATTTTTAAACTGACATTACTCCCCCAAAAAGAATATGAACAGACAAAAAACAAATAGAAAGGAACAAATACAACATTAAATGCCAGTCCATGTACATGTGACTTACTTTTCACAATGAGAATGCCTCGGCGATCACCTTACATAACATTGCATTACATTTAGCGGTTATTGTTTGTACAAAGCTACTGAAAAAAGGACAGATTCAGCAGCATACAAACTGTGGGGGCATACAGGGTATACAGGTTAATCAGGGTTAGTATATATGAGTTTTTTTCTTTGTTGTTTGTTTTTTGTAAAGGCTTTACCCCATTTAAAACAAAAAACAAACAACAAAGAAAAAAACTCTCATATATACTAACCCTGATTAACCTGTATACCCTGTATGCCCCCACATTTTGTATGCTGCTGAATCTGTCCTTTTTTCAGTAGCTTTGTATAAACAATAACCGCTAAATGTAATGCAATGTTATGTAAGGTGATCGCCGAGGCATTCTCATTGTGAAAAGTAAGTCACATGTACATGGACTGGCATTTAATGTTGTATTTGTTCCTTTCTATTTGTTTTTTTGTTTGTTCATATTCTTTTTGGGGGAGTAAAGTCAGTTTAAAAATGCCGTTAAATGCATAGGCCTATAGGCCAAGTTTAATGACCTTCAGGTTATCAGAGGTCATATGTCGTTTTACAAATGAAAAATGAATTCAGCACCCAAACATTTAACAAACAAGGCCATTTGCTAACTTCATTAATCATTTTAGTACATTTCATTCCTTAGGCCAAGTTTACATTAGACCGTATCTGTCTCGTTTTCTTCGCGGATGCACTGTCCGTTTACATTAAAACGCCTGGAAACGCCGGGAAACGGGAATCCGCCAGCGTCCACGTATTCAATCCAGATCGTGTCAGCTCCGGTACTGTGTAAACATTGAGAATACGCGGATACGCTGTGCTGAGCTCTAGCTGGCGTCGTCATTGGACAACGTCACTGTGACATCCACCTTCCTGATTCGCTGGCGTTGGTCATG
This sequence comes from Neoarius graeffei, assembly GCF_027579695.1. Classification (NCBI taxonomy): domain Eukaryota; kingdom Metazoa; phylum Chordata; class Actinopteri; order Siluriformes; family Ariidae; genus Neoarius; species Neoarius graeffei. The sequence continues at coordinate 51,381,929 of NC_083583.1, read as the reverse complement.
TGACGCGACTGCTGAAAAACGGCGCGGACTTCCGCCTTGTATCACCTTTCATTAAAGAGTATAAAAGTATGAAAATACTGCAAATACTGATGCAAATACTGCCCATTGTGTAGTTATGATTGTCTTTAGGCTTGCCATCCTTCCACTTGCAAGTGGTAAGTGACTTGCGCACAGCGGCTCAGTCCCGAATCACTGCTCATGCGCTTAACTCGCGCGCTCTGTGAGCTGCGCAGGGCCGGAGTGCGCACCCTCCAGAGGGCACTCGCTGTTCAGGGCGGAGTGATTTGGAGTGCAGCCGCTGAGGAGGAAGCGATGAGCCGCACTGACACATTTCAACTTACATGCCGAATTAGTCATGTGATTAGCGTATCCGTGTATTGGTGTTGCTGTGTGCACGCTAATCGTGTATTGGTGTTGCTGTGTGCACGCTAATCGTGTATTGGTGTTGCTGTGTGCACGCTAATCGTGTATTGGTGTTGCTGTGTGCACGCTAATCGTGTATTGGTGTTGCTGTGTGCACGCTAATCGTGTATTGGTGTTGCTGTGTGCACGCTAATCGTGTATTGGTGTTGCTGTGTGCACGCTAATCGTGTATTGGTGTTGCTGTGTGCACGCTAATCGTGTATTGGTGTTGCTGTGTGCACGCTAATCGTGTATTGGTGTTGCTGTGTGCACGCTAATCGTGTATTGGTGTTGCTGTGTGCACGCTAATCGTGTATTGGTGTTGCTGTGTGCACGCTAATCGTTTTTAAAAACGTTAATCTGATGATCCGCTGATACGGTCTAATGTAAACCCCACCTTAGAAAGCTGAGAAACTGGGTTCAGCTGAGACGTTTACAGGCCCAAAGTTCAATGACCTCTAGAGGTCAACAGAGGTCAGATAGAGCTCGGCATATTGCAGATTTGAATTCGGCACACCCAAATTGACAAAATAAGACTGTTTGCCGACTTTGTCTCAAAAATGCCTTTGGGTGTCACAATTCTGGATTTTGGTACCAGTCTAAAACAGTTATTCCTCCCTCAGCCTCGCATTTTTCCTCTCGAACAAGTCGCAGACACCCGAGACTCCTTCCCTGACCATATGATTATAGCAACTTGCTTTTTAAATTTGTTTATGAGCCTTATTTACATTATTTAGATCGTCTACCGGGGCGGCACGGTGGTGTAGTGGTTAGCGCTGTCGCCTCACAGCAAGAAGGTCCTGGGTTCGAGCCCCGTGGCCGGCGAGGGCCTTTCTGTGTGGAGTTTGCATGTTCTCCCCGTGTCCGCGTGGGTTTCCTCCGGGTGCTCCGGTTTCCCCCACAGTCCAAAGACATGCAGGTTAGGTTAACTGGTGACTCTAAATTGACCGTAGGTGTGAATGTGAGTGTGAATGGTTGTCTGTGTCTGTGTGTCGGCCCTGTGATGACCTGGCGACTTGTCCAGGGTGTACCCCGCCTTTCGCCCGTAGTCAGCTGGGATAGGCTCCAGCTTGCCTGCGACCCTGTAGAAGGATAAAGCGGCTAGAGATAATGAGATGAGATGAGATCGTCTACCGCACATGCCCTATTACTGTAGAAATACTGTAGATTATAGGTTTATATTATTAAAATCCTATTGTTTGAACTGTAGCTGGCAGTACTGTCAGAGCTGTGCTGTTATTTAACAATTATTCACTGAAGGCGAAGTGAGCATCAGTGATTATACATATAGGACACTTTTTCAATGGAATAAAAACATGCATTCTATCCCCTTCTAGTGGGTTTATTGATGGCATGCAATACTGTTATCATATCGCTTATCCTCCATGTATTACGCCACTCTCCCCAATAGAGAGAGAATGAGCGTGCAATATTGCTATAATAATATTGCACATTGTCAAGACAACACAACGTCACACGTCGGAGCTCATGCAAAGCTCCAACGACAAAACTTTTCTGCTGCGCATGCACACAATCATTTTTTTGTCGGCTGGGAAAGAGAGAAGAAGGGGTTAATTCAGTGCTAGGTTTAAGCACTAAATAAACTTGGACTACGTTCAGACTGCACCCTGAAACGACCCATATCCGATTTTTTTGCCCATATGCGACCTGTATCCGATTTGTTATTGACAATCTGAACGACACAGATCCGATTTTTTCACATGCGACCCAGGCCGCTTGGATATGTGGTCCTAAATCCGATGCATATCCGATATTTTCACATGCGACTGCAGTCTGACCGGACAGGTCGCATTCATGCCACCTACACGTCATCAACAAGAGACAAACGTCACTATTCTGCGTTGGCTAATCCCGCCTCTTTGGTGGAAAACAACAACATTTGTACAGTTTTCAGAATTTAAATAGACTTTTATAGAATTGATCAAGCTAATGGTGGATTTGGTAGGGACCTGGATGTTGATCTGTTAGCCTGATTAAATAAAACAGTTTCTATAACTGATTTATAACTTAAACCATCCTGGATTACAAGATTATAAGATTGTTCTGGAAATTTCCAGTAATTTGACACCTTCGGTCTCATTAGTCTGCTGCCCACATTAATCAGATTATTGTGCGAGTTCCGCCGCCGCCACAAAAACCACATCGCCAGGTCTCGCCTCATCTCCATCGCAAACTGCACTGGTGTTTCTGCACCTTGAGCCAGCGCTGAGAGAAGTTGCAGAATTCAGCTGGCTATAAACAATCTAAATAAATATTTATAAAAATGTAGAAAAAGTTTATTAATATGACGAAATAAATATGTGCAAATTATTAAGCCTGAATTAAGAGTTTGGTAATACAGCGGCCGTATCCCAAATGACTGCCTACTGAAGCTCGAGTGCACTATATAGAGTTTAAAAATCCATTACTTCCTAGTAACATGTAGTGCACTTGTATAGAAATTAGAGAGACATTTAGGAGTCAACCCTCGTTACCAGGCTACACGTTTTCATTTCAGTTCAGAAACAAAAACACACACGAGACCTCACACTTTAACACTAACCAGATAATTAAACAAACAAACAAAGAAAATCATTAAACTTGAAGAGTGTGCTTTTTTTTGTGTTTACGTATTACGTAGATGTGCTTATTACGTGTCAATTTGCGCATGCAGGACACTTTTGGGTCGTTTTCCGTTCATATTGGAGATCGCATACAAGTCTCATATAATTGGTAATGTGAACGGCCTAACAAAAAAATCGGATTTCACAACAAATCGGATACGAGTCGTTTCAGGTTGCAGTCTGAACGTAGTGTAAAGACGCGCTGAACATCCAAAAGGCTACCAAAACGTCATTATATATTTTTCACCAATATTTACAAGAGAAAAACAAACCAACGGACATCGAAAAACTGGAAAAGAGACACGGAGACGTAAAACTTCCGTTAGTGAGTGACTGACAATTTGTGAACAAACATGGCAGCGAGGTTTGCTTCGTTAAAAGCGGAAGATTTTGAGAGAATTTTGGCTGCCAGGTCACTCCGTTGTGTGTAGCTGTCGATGTTGATTTTAAAAAGTAACTAAGTAAATTACACAGGGATGATAATAATAATAATAATAATAATAATAATAATCAGCTTGACTGCACTAGCATTGGCCTGTGCAAACACTACATCAGCTAGAAGGTAACTGGACATGCTAACAACACCGAGGCAAGGGAAAGCTCGTGTCAGCCTTTGCTAACACTACTGCTACGCCAACTGGAAGGTAATTGGACTGTTGTGCTAACAGCACTGAGGAGCAGGGAAGCTAGTGATGGCTTTCGAGAATGCGGATACAAGTGTCCTGTATCAGGGCTCGTGAGTGCGACTGGTTTAGTCGCACTTGCGACTAGAATTTTGAGGGTGCGACTATATTTGAAATCACGGTCGCACGGTGCGCCAATTAAAAAAATGAGCAAAAATTAAGGCCTGTGCCTAGATAATGGCTGCAGAACAAAGGCGCCGTCTGAAAAAAAAAAAAAACAAGCTTCACGCCGGCTGGCTGACTGAAGCACGAAAACCAAGTCCCCGCCCACCCCCGGCAGAAACACGCGATCAAATTAATTTTTAGAACACCCCAGCCGGCTGACACGTGCCGTTCGCTTGCTACGAGAAACCTGGAAGTAGCACTAGTGCTGCGCCGGCCATTCCAAGAAATTTTCCATGATGTAATGCATCCTGCGAGTCAGCTGATCATGATTGGCGAATCAACTTGCTAAACGATCAGCTGACCGCAATCAGCGAATCAAGGAGCAGATTGATAAGGATAAACAACAAACACGGTTAGTAAGCGTGTGTATGATTGGTCAGAAGTTTCTGCGGCCCTGTGGTCTCTGTTCTACAAGAAGAAGCGCTCCATTGCAGAGTATTTTTCGAAGGCTTCTGTTTCGGGACAGCGAGAGCGCCCGGAGCCGCCGAACAGCCCAGAAAACCCTGATCAACCGGAGCCTGCGCCCGAGAGCGATGTGGAGCCCGAGAGCGATGTGGAATCTGATAACGATGTGGAAAGCTCGGTCACGGATGCTTTTATAGTGGTACGCCTAGATTTTTGCTGGTGCGCCCAATTTCTAGGGGTTGGGAGCACAGTGCTCCTAGGTCAAAAAGTTAGTCTGGAGCCCTGTGTATGGATAATAATTTAATAATATTGGCTGGCTTTAAGTGGTCTATCAGATATATTCCATTCAGCTAGCACGATACTGAACGAGTCGAAGACGGGTCGTTAGCGTGGCAGTCCAGTTACCTTCTAGCTGATGTACCGTAGTGTTAGCACATGCCAATGCCAGCGCAGGACAATGCTAGCGCAGTCAAACTGAATATTATCATTATTATTTTCCCTGTGTAATTTACTTAGTTACTTTTAAAATGGAATATATCTGATGGGTCATAAAGTCACAAACAGCAAGACACCAAAATAGCTTCTTCCCCAGGGCTGTAAAAGTTCTGCTGGAGGCCTGAGCCAGACTTGGACTCTCACTCTGCACCTTACTGTGTTTGGCTACATTGAATAATTACATACTGCAATTTATACTGCTGCTTAGATGCAATTATGCTGCTTTTTAAAAAAGGTACAAACACACACACACACACAAAAGTCTGAAATTATTCATACCCCTGGCAAATTTTGACTTAAAGTTACTTAGGCGGCACGGTGGTGTAGTGGTTAGCACGGTCGCCTCACAGCAAGAAGGTTCCAGGTTCGAAGCCAGTGGCCGGCGAGGGCCTTTCTGTGCGGAGTTTGCATGTTCTCCCCGTGTCTACATGGGTTTCCTCCGGGTGCTCCGGTTTCCCCCACAGTCCAAAGACATGCAGTTAGGTTGACGTGGGGCGGCCTTGGGCTGAGGTGCCCTTGAGCAAGGTACCGAACCCCTGACTGCTCCCTGGGCGCTCTGGTGTGGCTGCCCACTGCTCTGTGTGCGCGCGCGTGTGTTCACTGCTTCAGATGGGTTAAATGCAGAGGATGAATTTCACTGTGCTTGAAGTGTGCATGTGACGAATAAAGGTTTCTTCTTTTATTCAACCAGCAAGTTTTTTGACCGGAAATGACACCAGCGTCTCCCAAAAGATATGACGATGTACAAGAGGCTAGAGCCCTGCACTCCCGCGGGACCTGACGCAAAGCAGTGCGGCGCAGGACAAATTTTGAAAGCTCATTGCAGGCGCAAGGGGGAGTGCATAATGCGGGCGCGGGCGGGAGAGGTGATAAGCTGCAGTCCCACTAACTAAAAACGTGTTTAAAATAAAATTGATAAATTATTAATTTATGTCTATCATATATCATTTGTGCTGGATATTTTATTTGGCATTAATAAAAACATTTTAAGATGCCTAAATTTGCGGATGTGGTCTAATCTCGCGTACGTTTCCGATTCCTTTCCGCTCTTCCGTGTTTGAGATCTCCGATCATGGCAGAAGAGCAGAGCTCCTCTAGTGAAGCTCACAGTGCTTCAGAAGCAAGTGCTGCTTTAAATGTGAGGCGTGACATAAGCTATGTGCAATGTACAATATTCTTAATATCCACTGTAGATTTTGGTAGGTGTGTTGGGTATCTCTGTAAAGCCTCAGCTGCGCATGCCACCTGGCAACGCACACCCTCGCTCCGTGCGCTAGGTGAAGGATCGGTCAGTGGAGAGCTCAGCTAAGCTCAGCATGTTTAATTCCCCAAGCCAATGACAAGAACTTTCGTGAGAAATAACGCGAACGTCTGCATCATGCGGGATTTGCGGGCGGGAGCGGGACGAAATATGGCAGGCGCGGGCAGGACCGGGACTGAAAATCAGAATTCTTTGTGGGAGCGGGACTGCACAATGCGGGAGCGGGACTGAAAATTCTGTCTCGCGCAGGCCTCTACAAGAGGAATCATTGTGGAAAAATTTTTTTCTTAGCTTTTATTTACATTTGAACAAAAAGTGGCATGTCCAAAATTATTCATACCCTTTGCAAACTGTCACAGTCTATGGGAAAATCCAAAGTTCTATACCATTCCAAATAGTCCAAGCTGTTCTAAAGCATCCTAATTACCCTGATTAATTGGGAACAGCTGTTTTAATCAACTCAACAGATGAAAAACAGCAGCTCTCTGCAGTTCGTTTGTGGACAGTCATTGCGAAGACAAAGGAGCTCACTGAGGACCTGCGGCTGCGCATTGTGGCTGCTCACAAGTCAGGAAAGGGCTACAAGGCCATATCTAAATGCTTTCAAGTTCCAGTGGCTACAGTGCAAAGTATTATTAAAAAATACAAGACGTTCCGCACTGTGGAAAATCTCAGAGGACGTGGTCTGAAGCCAAAAGTGACACCTGTGCTGGCCAGGAGGATAGTGAGAGAGGTGAAAAAGAATCCAAGGATCACCACTAAGGCCATCATGGTGAATCTGGGCTCTGCTGGTGGCAAGATCTCAAAGGCAGACAGTCCAACGGACACTGCACACTGCTGGGTTCCACGAACGCGGACCAAGGAGGACGCCACTTCTCCAGATAAGGCACACAAAAGCCAGCTTGGCCTTTGCAAATGCTCATCTGGACAAAGACGAAGACTTCTGGTCTTCTGTTTTATGGTCAGATGAAACAAAAATTTAATTGTTTGGCCACAATGATGTGTCCTTCATTTGGCGTAAAAAAGGAGAAGCCTTCAACCCTAAGAACACCATCCCCACTGTCAAACATGGTGGTGGTGGGAACCTAATGCTTTGGGGGTGTTTTTCAGCCAATGGACCAGGGAACCTAATCACAGTAAACGGCACCATAAAAAAAAAAAGGCAGTACATCAGGATTCTCAACAACATCATTAGGCGGTCTGCAGAGAAACTTGGCCTTGGGCACCAGTGGACATTTCAGCACGACAACGACCCAAAACACACAGCAAAAGTGGTGAAGAAATGGTTAGCGGACAAAAACATGAACGTTTTGCAGTGGCCCAGCCAGAGTCCTGACTTAAATCCAATTGAGAATCTGTGGAGGGAGCTAAAGATCAGGGCAATGGCAAGGAGACCCTCCAACCTGAATGAGCTGGAGCTCATCGCTAAAGATGAATGGGCAGAAATACCAGTGGAGACGTGCAAAAAAACGGTCAGCAATTATAGGAAGCGTTTGATTGCTGCAATAGCCAATAAAGGCTTTTCTATTGATTACTGAGAAGGGTATGAATGATTTTGGACATGCCACTTTTTGTTCAAATGTAAATAAGAGCTGAGAAATATATATTTTTTCCACAATGATGCCTCTTGTACATCGTCTTATTATCTTCTGGGAGACGCCTGTGTCATTTCCAATCAAGAAAAAAAACTTGCTGGTTGAATAAAAGTAACTAAGTCAAAATTTGCCAGGGGTATGAATCATTTCGGGCTTGACTGTATGTATGTATTGTATATATACCGTATTTTCTGGACTATAGAGCACACCTGTATATAAGCTGCATCCGCTCTATTTAAAAAAATAAATAAATAAAAAAGATATACAAGCCGCACCGGGCTATAAGCCGCAGATATCTATGGTGAAAAATTAGATATTTACTGCATGTACAGAACGATTTTGTACTGTAAATGTACATGTATGTACCTGAACAGATTCTTTCCGAACAGTGCCTTTTAACACAGCAGCAACTTTGCTGATTAAAACGGAACAGAACCAAGAGAAAATAACCGGTATTTATTTACCTTCATTTCTCCTGTGTTTGAAACCACAAGTCACTTTAATCATCTTCGCTGGATCTGAGAATAATTACCAGTTAGTAATTTGTCGTGCGTGTTCTATCTGCTAAAGATCTGCTAATTCTTCTTTGCATTGATTTTTTGTCTATCTTATTTTTGATTCTACTTCCGGTTAGAGCGCCCCTAGCGGTGGAAGAAAAATCCACAGAATAGCCGCACCTTTGTATAAGCCGCATGGTTCAAAACCTAGGAAAAAAGTAGCGGCTTATAGTCCAGAAAATACGGTATATATATATATATATATATATATATATATATATATATATATATAAAATTTATTGATCTGCTGCTGTGATCTGAGCCCTCAAACAGTGTTTCCTTGTATAGTAAATGTGCAATGACAAGAATATGTCTGTCTATCTATCTATACCATTCATTCAACGCCAGCCAATATTATTTAAATAATAACTTGGATGAACTCGAGGTTATTATTCACCGATATTCACTGAGCCTGAGGTGGATAACTGTTTTAGCATGAATGCACAGGTGATTATTTAAAAAAAACTATTTGTAAATCAATCAAATTTTATTTATATAGCCCTTTACAATAACCAAAAGGTACCCAAAGTGCTTTACATCAAAGCCATAAAACAGAACACTAAAACGCATAAAAACACAGGTTTTAACTGCGGAAGGTGCCACCGTGCTGCAGATTACCAAAAGCCTTTCAGAAGTACATGAAATAAAACAGACAAAACGAAGCACCCCTCAAAAACAAGACTCCCCTAGTCAGGACTGTATGCCAATCTAAAAAAGTAGGTCTTCAACTTTGATTTAAAAAGGCCGGGATCAATAGTGGTGCGAATGTCAGGGGGCAGATTGTTCCACAGTCTGGGAGCAGCGACAGCAAAAGAACGATCACCCCACTGTTTATATCTCGACCTTGGAACTTCTAACACAAGCTGACCCGAAGAACGCAGGGCCCTACCATGATCACGAATAGTTAAAATCTCAGACAAGTAAGAGGGAGCCAGGCCATTGATGGCATTAAAAACAAACAACAGAAGTTTAAAATCAATTCTAAAACGGACTGGAAGCCAATGGAGTGACGACAACACAGGAGTAATGTGTTCACGTCTAGACGTGCTTGTTAAAAATCGGGCCGCAGCGTTCTGTACAAGTTGAAGACGTAAAATTGAAGACTGGCTGAGGCCAACATACAGGGCGTTACAATAGTCCAGTCTCGAACTGATAAATGCATGAATTGCCTTCTCGAGATCCTGCCGACTGAAACTTCGAAAGCGGCATGCAAATGTAATAACAGCATGGTGCAGGCTTGTGTCATTTATCTATGCTAAGGCACGTAAAATACGTTTGTTTTGAAATAGATAAAATAAATCACATTTCTATCTTACCTTTGAATAGTTTTAGGCCAAACTTCGTAGCATCTTCAGCGCTTTTACGAACAGCATTTTCTTTCACAATGTGTAATTCTTTACTTAAGGTGATGACGCGATTGGCCGCCATTTTGCCGAGTCGCTCGAGGTGATTATTGAGAAATAGCCCGGATTTCTCGACCAGTCAGCACGTGCAATTTTCTATCATCACCTTCATATTTATACTTAAGAAAATTAAATGGACAAGATCTGACCAGTCAGATTTGAGAATTCAGCGATACTGTGATATAACTACAATAAACAGAGAGGGTCTGCAGAGGGTCAACAAGTTCATACTGTACATCAATAAAACTAGCTTGTCAAAGGATCTAATTGACCGTCCTACAGTCATGTGCTATAGAGTGAATACGAAAGGCCTGAGGCCCTGCTGGCTAGACACAGACACACACAGACTGCATGCTTTCTTCAATGAATTACTGACTTCCTTTCTCTAGCTCAATGATGTGTGGATGTGAGTGAATGGCACTGCACCTGGTAGTTCCTGAGCTCGGCGATTTTCTCATGCTGTACAGCTGAATCGTTCCAGATGAGGTTGGCCGTTTCATCCTCATCTCTGGTTTTGTGGAAGGCCATCTCTCCGATAACAATACGAACTGCAAAAAAAAAAAAAGTCAATTACAATATCACACAATATTAAATAATACAGTATACATAAGGTTAAAGTGCCATTCCACCATTGGATGTATTCTTTGGCATAAAATACAATATATTTTATGACAACATGACTAGACAGAGAAATCTTTTAGCTTCAAAATGATATATCAAACATAATTTTTTGACAACGACAAGTATATTAATTTTGCGACCAAAGTCACCTACCCTTTTAATTTCCGCGCGGTAGTGAAACGTGATGTCATCGGCAGGTTCCCCTTCTTGTGTACCACGTGTCGGTCTATTTTTAGACCAGGAAACCCCCAAAGTGAGAGAGTCATTTTTCCTCGTATATGGGGGCCAAAAAAATTGCGAAAAATTTTGAGTTAATCTTTCAGTTAGCTAGATTTATTGGTATTAGCTAGATTTATTGGTATTATTTTTATCGCGTTCTATCCGCCATTGCTGATAATATGTGCCACGTCACATGATACACAAGAAGGGGAACCTGCCGATGACATCACGCGCGGAAATTGAAAGGGTAGGTGACTTTGGTCGCAAAATTAATATACTTGTCGTTGTCAAAAAATTATGTTTGATATATCATTTTGAAGCTAAAAGATTTCTCTATCTAGTGATACCGTTTATATATGTTGTCAAAATATATTGTATTTTATGCCAAAGAATACATCCAATGGTGGAATGGCACTTTAAGTCAAAATAAATTGTTTCTTTTGAATATTAAAAAAAGATTTAGAAATCTGCTTTGAGATTTTGCTTCTTGTTGCATTCCACTGAACTGGACATCCCACCCGTGTACGCGCGCGCGCACACACACATATCTCAGAAGGATCATGTAATAGTTTGTGGTGATTTATCATAAATCTTGTTTATGTTGCTAATAACTAAAATAATTGCAAATAAATTATATTGCTAATTAAAAAAAAAAAAAGTTATTTTTTAATTAAGGTGCTATAAAAATAAGTGAGTTAGCCAATGTCAGTAGAAGATCCTTTGCCGAGTATATACACGTGCTAAAATGCTTCTACAGGCTATTCTCTTATTCTAATACCCTGTAATATTCCCATATGTAAATACTAAAACGAATAATAAATTGATTCCTCTAATCGGATGGCACTGAAGTACAAGATACCATGACTGAAGATGCATTAGGTTGTGTGGTTACCTCTGGGTAATATTATTCGTAAGCATGGTATCAGTTTCCACCGTTATGCTGATGACACACAGTTGTACGTTTCAGCAAAGCCAGATGAGATGAAAGACAGCAGCGTAATAAAATTAAGGAACGTGTAAAGGACATTAGACAATGGATGCTTATTCATTTCCTTCTAAATTCTGACAAGACAGGAGTACTTGTACTTGGGCCACATGCAGCTAGGAGTCAGCTTTCTGATTACATCGCAACTCTGGATGGACTTTCAGTTTCATCTTGTGCAGCAGTAAAAGACCTTGGTGTGAATATTGACTCCAGTCTTTCATTTGAAGCTCACGTAGATAATATCACTGGGATTGCCTTCTTTCATCTCAGAAATATTACCAAGATAAGAAATATATGTCACTACACAATGCAAAAAAAAAAAAAAAAACACCACTAGTTCATGCCTTTGTTACCTTAAAGTGCATATCCTGGACCAATTTCAGGGCTGTGAAATAGAAATGACAAAATCCGAGGAAACAATTTTAGCAGGGGGTCTGGGGGGAGCTGAACAGATTTTGTGTATATTGATAGATCTGAAGCATCTCCTGAAAGCAAATATTTTCTCAACCATGCCATTTAATTTGAACTGTTTATTATTATTATTATTATTATAAATTGAATATATAAATGTGAACAAGATGGGCTACCTGGTAATCTATAGTTCAACAGCTTCAATTTCACCAATTCCGCATGTTTTTTTCCTTTAACATGGTCAACCAAACGCGTTCTTCCACCAGAACCGTACTTCACATCCTGATGGCACAAGATGCAGTAAGCTTTCCCCGGTTCTTTTATCTTCCATATGTGCTCATTCTGGGCGGTACGGTGGTGTAGTGGTTAGCGCTGTCGCCTCACAGCAAGAAGGTCTGGGTTCGAGCCCCGGGGCCGGCGAGGGCCTTTCTGTGTGGAGTTTGCATGTTCTCCCCGTGTCTGCGTGGGTTTCCTCCGGGTGCTCCGGTTTCCCCCACAGTCCAAAAGACATGCAGGTTAGGTTAACTGGTGACTCTAAATTGAGCGTAGGTGTGAATGTGAGTGTGAATGGTTGTCTGTGTCTATGTGTCAGCCCTGTGATGACCTGGCGACTTGTCCAGGGTGTACCCTGCCTTTCGCCTGTAGTCAGCTGGGATAGGCTCCAGCTTGCCTGCGACCCTGTAGGACAGGATAAAGCGGCTACAGATAATGAGATGAGATGAGATGTGCTCATTCACTATCGACTTTAAACTCCAGCCATCGCCAATTCCATGGATTTTTGATGCCGTTTTCCTTGTCAAATGTTTTCGATATCGTCGGTCTCACCGTCCTCCCTCTGAACGATGTCCCTCCATGACACGGACATACCGCGAAATTCTCCTTTTCAAAACTGTTGATATCGAAAGTGTGTTTAAAGAGCACAAGATTCGCGCTGTGGTTTGTAAGCATGGCGCAAATGCTGTAAACCGGCCTGTCATTGTCGCAAAAGAAACCTACCCCCCCATTTTTATTGCAAAATTAGATGATTTACTAAAATGATATTTTTGGCGGCCAAATTCGCGGAATTCCACGGATTTTTCACAGCCCTGCAATTTAGTGGGGTTTTTTTTATATATATATGAAAGTATGTCCCTTTACACACTCACCCAGAAGGGTAATTTTGCACAAGGCCATCTGTCTACAGCAGAAAAAAATAAAATAACACGCGTCTGGAAAAATCCCAAGGGAGTCTGGAGCCAGACTCGTGACGTCACGTGCGGAAGCGCCAGCAGGCTGCGCGAGCTTTGCACGGTTTCAGTGCACAGCCTGTGTAGACCAAGTTTAGCAGCGAGCGATTTTGCACTGAGATATGGAATTGTCACCTGAGCTTCTAAACCCATGGATTCATGTATCAATGCTCATCTATCTATTGTTACATAAATCATATTTTTTCTAATTACTATTATGTATTTATATATTTCTTCATTTAGAAGAGTACTGGCTACTGTAGGAGAAAGATTTCATAAGCTACACACGTGGAATTGGCTAAGCAGGGTTGTATAAACATTTAATATGTTTGACAGGTCCCAAGATCTCAAGCCCTGACACGCATATCCCTTGATACATGTGAAGTAAGTGTATTATCGCCCAGCGCTTTCGTGTTGTTTACTTTTGTGTGTGTCAATAAATAACATTATCTGTGTACCACACAAACACAGGAGCACCTAATTTAGAGTATAGTCTCTCTTATTTCTTACCCTGGCAACAGTCAACTGGTGAATTGTCGATTTTCTTGGTCTTTTTCTCGGCTCTGCTTTGGTCCTCGGCTTTTTCCGGGTGCTCCGCACGAAGCGCTCCCATTTCTCTCTCATTGTCCGGTCTTTTGGGAAACGATGAGTACTAATCCCATCATGATTGGTGTTGCTACACCCTCCTATGACACATCTGTTAACCATTTTAATAATTATGCGATAACGTTGAAGAAATTTGCAGAAAACCACCAGGTCGTTTTCTCATAAACAAACCAGCGCTGATGTAGGATTCAGAAGGAGGTGTCCTACAGATGACGTCACGAAAATCAATGTTTCCCAGGAAATCCAAATGCCAAGTTTTTTCAGAGGCGGACCAATTCGCCTCAAATAGCTTGATTTCAACTGAATTTTTCTGGTATTGCGCAAGGTAAAAAAAAAATTGCAGAAAATGCAAACTGTTACAGATATTTGACCGAAGTTTAATATAAAATAAGAGAATTACATTGATCTTGCTCCTAAATATACCCAAGATGTGCACTTTAAGGTTGGATTATTGTAATGCCTTACCGCCTGGATGTTCCAATAAGTGCATAAACAAACTCCAGTTAGTCCAGAATGCAGCAGCAAGAGTCCTTACTAGAACTAGAAGATATGACCACACCACCCTTGTCTTATCAATATTGCATTGGCTCCCAATCAAACTTCGCACAGTTATGGAACAGCCTTCCAAGTAGTGTTTGGGACTCGGACACAGTCTTAGTGTTCAAATCTAGGCTGAAGACATTTGTTTTGTCAAGCCTTTTGTTTATAGCTTATTAGATAAAGGAGTACATCTGGAAGGTTCTCAGGCATAAAATACTACTATTGGCCTATAAAGCACTAAATGGTCTCGCACCACAATACCCGAGTGAACTTCTGGTCCTTTATGACCCGCCATGCCTACTTGGATCAAAAGGTGCAGGCTATTTGTTGGTACCTCAAATAGCAAAGGCTACAGCAGGGGACAGAGCCTTTTCTTACAAAGCCCCACAGTTATGGAACAGCCTTCCAAGTAGTTTTTGGGACCCGAACAGAGTCTTAGGCTACATCCACACGACAACGGCAACGAGATGTTATTTAAAAATATATCGCGTCCAAATGGGCAACGATCAGTAAAATATCAGGTCCATATGGCAACGCAACGCTTGCTGAAAACGATGCAATACACATGCCACACCTCTAGGGGCGCTGTAAGACGGTCCCTTTGGAGACACCAGAACAATAGAAGAAGTAAGGACGCATGCGCATAAACTATTATGCGCGAGACTTCATATTAGCCACAAAGTCAGGAAAATCTGTTCGTAAAATTACATTATAATGACCAAATACAATGAAAAGTATTTTTCCAGTCTCACCTGTGAAAGGTAATCCCATGTGATCTCATTTAGACGGTAAACCTGTTGGTACAGTTAAACGCAGCACATGAATCTTTATTCTCCGCTTTGACCTATCCAATATGGTGGCGAGGATGACGTATGATTCTACGCGGAAGGCGGCGTCTTTAATGGTCCGGAATAAATTGAATGCTACACGTTGATGGATTAATTTGTTGTTTCTCACCCGTGAAAGGTAATCCCATGTGATCTCGTTTAGACGGTAAACCTGTTGGTACAGTTAAACGCAGCACATGAATCTTTATTCTCCGCTTTGACCTATCCAATATGGCGGCGAGGATGACGTATGAATCTACGTGGAAGGCGGCGTCTTTAATGGTCCGGAATAAATTGAATGCTACACGTTGATGGATTAATTTGCTCTTCTACGCCCTTTTTGAGGAATGTATTGTAGGACTTAAACCAACATCTGAAGAGGTGAGATCGCTCCTTTTTTTCCCTATTTTGCTGGCGGGATTGACTCTGCCCTAAGGGCTATTCTCTCTCCCTCTCACTTTGCACCATTACACAATAAATATTCACAGTGAAAATATTTTGTAAGCGCGTTTCATGAACCAAGTTATAGGATTTGTTGACAACTCGCATCGAGTTCGTTACACTTCTACCCGGCGTGAAGCGCACACAGTCATGTGGTTGTGACGTCATCGTAAACAAATCCGTTCTACTCATCCAGACGACTTCACAACGGCAACGTTGCCAGATCTTTCCACTCTGGAACCCGTTCTCAAAAAGATTGCGTTTTGGGCACCCAAAACGCCGGTGCCGTGTGGACGCCAGGCCTAAACGATAAGCAATTGTATCGGAGTCACCTGAATCTGTTGCCGTGTGGACAGGGCCTTAGTGTTCAAATCTAGGCTGAAGACGTTTGTTTTGTCAAGCTTTTTATTCGGTAAAAGGAGTAGATCTGGAAGGTTCTCAGGCATAGAGTGTGTTTTTGCGAAACTGGGATGTGTAGATGCTGTCACGCCCCCCCATTCTCACGCATTCATTCAGGTTTGTTGACTGTGTAGAGGCTGGCTGCTTTATGTCCTATATCCTCATGTCTGTGTCACCTTCTGGTTCTCCCTTTTAATTATGCTGTCATAGCCAGTTTTGTTGGAGTCCCTGCTTGCACTCAGCACACAAAGTACACTGTTCTTAACCATTACAGGACAATAAGCAGACCCAACAGTCTACAGACTCCTTGCACATCACGTGGTAATTTCACTTGGGGTTCAAACGGACACCGTTTTTCATATAAGCAAGGCTTAATCTGTCTTCAATATGGTTCGTTTTTGCGCTGCTTTTGGTTGTTCAAATCAAGAAAAAGATAAAAAGGTATGACCGTCTCCACGCTATCAAGAAAAATGTTAGAGAAGTAAATGCTTCAAGAGCAATGAAAAAATGAGTGGTTAAAGAGAATAGGACAAGAGGAGCTAAGCCTGAAAACGCCAGAGAAATTCGCGATTGTATTTAAAATGTATTTAAAAATAAAGTTGGAAGTGAGTATGGAAGAGTTTGCTTAAGAATCTCATTTTATGACGGGAGTTCATGTGGCAGCCGCATGGAGTAGACGCAACGCGCACGTGCTCCTTTCAAACTTTTTCACTCCTTCAACCATTTATTTCACAACCAAAGGATTGAAGAATTTGTGCAATTATTTTATTTCACTCGCACCTACTTTAAAATGGCTTCAAAGAGTGGCAAAGGCGGAAAAAAGGACGATTCGTCGACTAGCTTAACGATGGAGGCTATCTATCTCGGCGCTACTGAACCAGCACCGCGAGGCATTAGCTACAGACTTCAGGTCCTCTTTCAGCTTGCTGGAAACGAAATTCGACCAAGTTCGGTCCACTGTAGAAAAACATGGCCAGGGTCTGAGTTCACTCGAGCTTGTTTCTGAGGACCTAAGCCAGCGCATCAGTGAGCTGGAAAATGTCTGCTCCAGTCTCCGTGAAAGTAACTCCAAGCTAACCGCTAAAGTCGTCGATCTGGAAGGACGGAACAGACGGCAAAACCTACGCATCCTTGGCCTAGCGGAGACTACTGAAGGAGGGCGACCCACGAAATTCTTCTCTGATCTGCTGTGTGAGGTTTTTGGGAAGGAGATGCTTTCCTCCCCGCCGGAGATCAATAGAGCCCACCGTTCACTGGCACCCAAACCAGCCCCGGGACAGAGACCGCGGCCGGTCATTCTTCGGTTTCACCGTTACCAGATAAAAGATCTGATTCGTGAGGCTAGACGGAGGGGGAAACTGGACTACCGCGGCCAGCAGATCCGTATTGTGGAGGATTACTGCCCAGAAGTTTTGAGCCAGCGCGCCGAATACAGGGAAGTAATGACGGAGCTTTACAACCGAGGACTCAAGCCCTCACTACTGTACCCTGCTCGACTCCGGATCACACTTTCCAGCGGGGAGAGGAAGCGGCTGCGATCGGCAGATGAGGCACGGAGATATGTCGACAGCCTCCCAAGTGTTTCGCGCACATCATAAAGGACTGCTTAGTGACTGTGGCTGACGGATTATTGTGGCTCTTAACTACTTTGTTTGGCCGCTGTCGTACTTTGTTTTTCCCCTTATTTCTGGCGGCGAGGTCTTTCTGCCTCCGCCGTCAGAGTCGAGGTTACCATGACAATTAAAGCAGCGGCGGTGTGAGTATCTTCCTCCTCTTTAAACTTAACGGACTATTCTATCGTGGTAGGAATAACACTGTAAAGTTCACTGGTATTTTTTTTAAGTAACCATTTATATGTGTAGTCATGAGACCCATTGGGGCGCTGCTTTTCCTCCTATAGGGTTGGGTTCTTAAAAAGACATGTTAACATAGGAGTGTAGTTTATGTTCTGAATAATAACGCGGGAGCTGAAGATGGTACCGCAGGAAGAATTCTGTTCGGTGGATAATGGAAGTTTTGAAGAGCTTGCTGCTATGTTATTTGGCAGCCGTTTTGTTGTGGGAAGGCGGGGGTGGTTTTTTCAGAACCTACACTGTTTTGGAAGGCTGTAAAAGCCCTGGCCGCGCACACACTTTGTGTTCTTTTGAGTTTATTATGTTATCTAGGGACCGATACTTGGAGTATTGATACCACCTGTGTTTACGGTACCTACCCATCATCTGTTAGGGAGAATGGCTAGTCCCTTACATTTTCTGAGCTAGAATGTCAAGGGTTTAAATCACCCTGTTAAAAGGAGAAAAGGTTTTTTCACACATCAGGCAATTTGGAACAGCCGTTGCTTTTTTTTTTTTACAAGAAACACACATTCGTGGTTCTGACAATTCACATCTGATGTCGCGGTGGGTGGGGCAGCATTTTCATTCTACTTTTCAGGCTATGGCTACGTTTACATTAGACCGTATCTGTCTCGTTTTCTTCGCGGATGCACTGTCCGTTTACATTAAAACGCCGGGAAACGGGAATCCGCCAGCGTCCACATATTCAATCCAGATCGTGTCAGCTCCGGTGCTGTGTAAACATTCAGAATACGCGAATACGCTGTGCTGAGCTCTAGCTGGCGTCCTCATTGGACAACGTCACTGTGACATCCACCTTCCTGATTCGCTGGCGTTGGTCATGTGACGCGACTGCTGAAAAACTGCACGGACTTCCGCCTTGTATCACCTTTCATTAAAGAGTATAAAAGTATGAAAATACTGCAAATACTGATGCAAATACTGCCCATTGTGTAGTTATGATTGTCTTTAGGCTTGCCATCCTTCCACTTGCAAGTAATAAGTGATATGCGCTGGGATCACACACACAGCGGCTCAGTCCCGAATCGTGGCTCGTGCACTTCACTCGCGCGCTCTGTGAGCTGCGCAGGGCCGGAGTGCGCACCCTCCAGAGGGCACTCGCTGTTCAGGGCGGAGTGATTTGGAGCGCAGGATGCCTGCGGAGCCGAGCGTATCCGTGTATTGGTGTTGCTGTGTGCACGGCTAACGGTTTTAGTGTCAACGCGAATCGTTTTAAGAACGTTAATCTGATGATCCGCTGATTCGACGTAATGTAAACGTAGCCTAAGGCCAGAGGGGTCTCCATTCTTATTAACTACAACAGACCCCTTCGTAGTAAACGTCATTCATACGCAAGAGGAAATTGCGCGCGCAGCCTGGACTCAAAAAAGACTCAGCGATGCCTAGTTGTTGTGTTGTCGGGTGTCAGAATCGTAGCAGTGATGGGGTTAAAATGTACAGAATTCCAGCAGGATCTCACCCATTCCAAAAAAAAAAAAAAATCGCCGACGTCTATGACTACAAGCCATCAAACGTGTAGACTGGGACGAAAGCACCATCAAAAATGCACGGGTTTGCAGCACCCACTTCATCACAGGTAAGATCAGGCTATTTATTAAATATTTCTTTTTTATTCTTTCTAGTCTTCGTTTATTGATGTAGCAAAATACTTTGGTAACGTTTGTCTGATTAGCTGGGTCATAGTTACACAATATAATGAATATTGTTAGCATGTTAACTTAGCTTTGCATGCAGTTTTGTTTGTAGGAGACGTCTCGCTTGACTCAAGCAGTCCAGATTTTGTGCCATCATTATTTGTGTATGCCGAAAATCACAATTTTAAAGCAAGGATGGAAAGGTAAAATTGTGTGCCCTCGCTCTAAATGCCAACTTACGTTGACTGCTCTAACCTACTGTAGCTCCCGCCCCGTTCAGTTTCATTTCTGCTCTCTGCCTCTCGCTTTTTACGCAGCTCTGATTTCTCTTAGCTGCACTCTTTACACTATCATTCCTTTCATGCCATTACCTCCTGCAAATTGCTGCTTAGTGTTGGGATTTGCTGTTGTAGCTAAAGCCACATTGCCATCACATCACTGGCATAATTTGATTAAAACAAAATGAATATGAATGTCCCATTGTTAATCAAGTTGTACATGCCCGCACATGACATAATCATATGCGTCTAAAGACTTGTAGGCACGAAGTTTTTCGTGGGTGTACACTCAAGTCTTGTCAATAAGGTACGAGTATATATCTGGCCATTGTATACCAGGGAACTTACTAACATCGTCCGTCCACTCTTTAATTAAATACGGATCCGGTAGGCGATGTCCACTTGTTAGAGTTAAAGGATATGGGACATGAAACATAAATGCACGCTATATCAGTTTCTTTCCATTAAAAATATGAATTAATTGCATCAACAAATACAAAATCATCTATTAAATTCAGCAAAATCGTTATATTCGTGATGATTATATGGCATTTCTGCTCGACTTCCGATATGCATTTTTTGCAACCGGAAGAGCCGCTGTCACGTGATCATACGTCACAAAAACATTCGGGCACAGCACAAGCGGGTAGATGAATGGAGAAGTGGATGACAAGAAAATTGTTTTTATAGTCTTTAAAGTACATTGGACATCATACATAAGTGTCTCTTTAAAGAACGTTTTTATACTCTACTAAATCATGTGAAAGAGCGCTTGATGCACTGGTCACCACTGTCTACATCCCTGGTGGGCCGGATCAACTCTTAAAATGAACATCCTCCCTAAATTTTTATATCTCTTTCAATCTATACCAATCTTTATTCCCAAATCTTTCTTTGACTCATTGGACTCAATCATAGCAGCCTATATATGGAGGGGCAAGCGCCCTAGACTAAATAAAGTCCATCTTCAAAAATCCAAAAAAGATGGCGGTATGGCACTGCCTAATTTCCGTCTTTACTACTGGGCTGCTAATATACGCTGCATTACTTTCTGGTCGCACTTTCTCGATCGAGCGGACTGTCCGACATGGGTGAGGATGGAGTTGAGTTCGGTCCGAAATGTTTCCATTTTGGCTCTGCTTGGGTCGCCGCTCCCTCTCCCCCCAGGTAAATGGACTGATAGTCCGACGGTTTGGCACACAATGAGGGTGTGGGCTCAGTTCAGGAAGCATTTCGGTTTACATGATTTCTCTCTCCTTAGTCCTATTCTGTCCAACCCTTTCTTTCAACCCTCTCTATCTGATTCTGCATTCCAAGAGTGGCATGGGGGGGGGGGGGGGGGTATAGAGAAATTTAAAGATCTTTTCATTGGTAATAGCTTTGCATCATTCGCACAACTGTCTGAAAAGTTTAGTCTGCCAAACACTCATTTTTTCAGATACCTGCAGGCAAGACACTTTCTCCATTCTCAGACAGCTAGTTTCCCTGGGGCAACTACTGCGACCACCGCCGACATGTTACTTGGTCTACATCCATCGCGCAACGGGTTAATATCGGTCATTTATGACAAACTGATTTGGCATAAAACAGGCTCCTCTGGACAAAATTAAAACTGCTTGGGAGCAGGATTTAAACTTTCAACTGTCAAACGATGTATGGGATTCCATTCTCAGGCTGGTAAATACATCTCTCTGTGCACGTCACTGCCTGTTACAGTTTAAGGTGGTGCACAGGGCTCGTATATCTAAAGCCAAACTATCTCATATGTACTCAGACATTGATCCTTTATGTGATAAAAGTAAGAGAGGTGAGGCCTCACTTATTCACATGTTTTGGACTTGTCCAAGCCTGGAAAGATACTGGAGAGATATGTTTTCCAAACCTTGTCCCTTATTCTTAATCTTGAGCTAGAACCCAGTCCACTGATTGCCCTTTTCGGCACCACTGGTGAAGATGGCACGCGCCTCACTCCAACCAAAAGCCGCACGCTGTCCTATGCCTCGCTTTTGGCTAGGCGTGCGATTCTATTAAGGTGGAGGGATGCTGCCCCGCCCATACACGCACAGTGGTTAAGTGACATCGTGTCCTGTCTAGACCTCGAAAAGATCCGCTATTCAGTTTGTGACTCGAGCAAGAAGTTCCAGAAGGTATGGGGACCTTTCCTGAAATACTTTGAGAACCTTAAAGGAGTACGCCACCCCCAAGTGAAATTGAGTCAGTCCCTGCAGTCCCTAGAGTTGGATGAGTGAGCCAAAGCGTTTTGTAGCCGACCCAGCCATTGTCCTGATCTGGAAACGTCCCGGTTAGCTTTAGGTTAGCGTAGTCGCTGTAATCTGGCGTGTCCAGCTAGCATTGTCGTTGCAAAAGTGAATCAAATAACTCAAGATTTTTTATAATTATTTCTCATGACCTGTACATTCACATCGAGTACACACATCAATGCAAATTAACACGAAGGGATTTACTAGACCAATTTATATCTGGAACTATTTTCGGCCACAGCACAGGCAAAGCACCGCTGCAGGCGCAAAGACACCATGCAGCACCACAACTTCCGTCAATACACCAGTGTTACCAGGGAAACCAGGGTTTTCAGGTGCTGCGTGGTGTCTTTGCGCCTGCAGCGGTGCTTTGCCTGTGCTGTGGCCGAAAATAGTTCCAGATATAAATTGGTCTAGTAAATCCCTTCGTGTTAATTTGCATTGATGTGTGTACTCGATGTGAATGTACAGGTCATGAGAAATAATTATAAAAAATCTTGAGTTATTTGATTCACTTTTGCAACGACAATGCTAGCTGGACACGCCGGATTACAGCGACTACGCTAACCTAAAGCTAACTGGGACGTTTCCAGATCAGGACAATGGCTGGGTCGGCTACAAAACGCTTTGGCTCACTCATCCAACTCTAGGGACTGCAGGAACTGACTCAATTTCACTTGGAGGTGGCGTACTCCTTTAAGTTGGATTGAGATATCCGCCCCTCTTTCCTTTCCTTTTTTTTCTCAGTTACAGTGTCTATCAGTCATTGTCTAAATTTGCCACCTCCTAATTATTTACCTTTATTTTTTATCTATTCGTCCCATTTGTGTGTTTATTTACTTATTTTACTTTTATTCTTATTATTTATCTTGCGACTCAATACTTGACTTCCAGCAGTTCCCTACAACACTCCAGGAATAATACTCCTCAGGAATCATGGTTTGTAGGTGTGGCTAGTGGGAGGGGAGGGATGCTTATGTTAAATTACTCTGAAAAATTTACAATGTATGAGCACGTATGTACTGTATATGTGATACATGTAAAATTCAATAAAAATATTTGAGTAAAAAAATATCTCTCTCATTTTATTTTTTCTGCTTGCATTCATGTTAGCTTCTTCATGAAAGTGTTTGATTTTCTTACAGGTGAAGCAGCTTCCTTATTCTACATGGAAAACCCAGATGGGTTTCAAACAACTCGGACATAACGCAGTTTAAAAAAAAAAAGCCACAAGGAGCGACATGCATGATATATACACTACCATTCAAAAGTTTGGGGTCACCCAGACAATTTAGTGTTTTCCATGAAAAGTCACACTTTTATTTACCACCATAAGTCGTCAAATGAATAGAAAATATAGTCAAGACATTTTTCTGGCCATTTTGAGCATTTAATCGACCCCACAAATGTGATGCTCCAGAAACTCAATCTGCTCAAAGGAAGGTCAGTTTTATAGCTTCTCTAAAGAGCTCAACTGTTTTCAGCTGTGCTAACATGATTGTACAAGGGTTTTCTAATCATCCATTAGCCTTCTGAGGCAATGAGCAAACACATTGTACCATTAGAACACTGGAGTGAGAGTTGCTGGAAATGGGCCTCTATACACCTATGGAGATATTGCACCAAAAACCAGACATTTGCAGCTAGAATAGTCATTTACCACATTAGCAATGTATAGAGTGGATTTCTGATTAGTTTAAAGTGATCTTCATTGAAAAGAACAGTGCTTTTCTTTCAAAAATAAGGACATTTCAAAGTGACCCCAAACTTTTGAGCGGTAGTGTATCCTGAAAGAACAGAAAAAGATTAAGAGCAGAGAGCGCTGGAGCTTTGTTTCTGTTATCAGAGGAACCCGGTCCTGTGTAAAACGTCACCATGGAGCCAGAGTGTAGTAATGAACCTCCAGTTCAAGAGTGTTCTACGCAAACACACTGAACTTTACACCAGCTGCATGCATGTGAAATAGAAATAAAAATCGACTAAGGCAGGGAAAACTATTTTGGATAAAATTATTATTGTCCGTTACACACTTAACCTGTGTGACTCAGTAAGACCTTTTGAATAGAGAATAAATGAAGAGGGAACTGAACATTAACTGTTTATCAAAATTATTATTACAAGGGTGATTATAGTTACTATCTGACTAGAGTAACAACTAGAATGTGCTAATTCTGTTCGCGTTTGTAATTATTGTACCATCGACTATTAGACAAAATTAAAATAAAATCTTACAACATTGTCTGAAAGTCTAGAGCAAGATATTATTTTACAAATAATAACACTTCAGATATTGCTTTAACAATAATAAGCATCAATGTATAAATGATAGAGTGCAGATAGCTCTGTAATTAGATGTCCTTGGGGTTGTTGAGACATGGAGGGCCGGGAATACCATCTAGCCCACGGTTCAGGTAGGAATCCTTTGAGAGTAAATGCTCTGGCTTTCGCAGCATTCTGTTCCCAAAAGCTTATTCTTCACACAGGTTTTCTTGCTTTTGTAGTTTTTTTTTTTTTTAAACTGTTCTTCCATGTTGGGACTCTTCAGGGACAAAAAGGTATATTCCAACATGTAGCTAATGCTAGGCCTCAAATCTGCACCGTCAATCTCCAGGTCATTTTGAGGAATTTTGTACGGATCATAACTGCCAATAAACACTAATTTCCACGTATAGCTATCCTTCGCGTCTTTCTGACTAAGATTATCCAAGTAATCCGGTAGTAGAGCTTTTTTAGCTGTAGTTTTCTTCGGACAACAACAACAGATGCCAGACATCTTCACTTGGCTTCAGTGTGTGAAAAGTACATAAACAAATTTCGTTTGTTCCCCAGGTCTACAGTAACGACGTTTACTAATGTAAATGTGACATCAGTGCAAGGGGTCTACATCTTTCGACATGCCACTCCTGAGATACCAGTGATGGTGATGTCTCCTGCTCTCTGGACCTGCCTGATCCATCCTGATGCCCTACTTCTGGCTGGAGTTCTCATCGCTTCACTCCTGAGGAGGATGGGCCCCATATAAAAACAGCCTAAAGATATACTTAGAAGGTGGCTTTGGACAATTAAAACAAAAATTTTTGCCTACAATGGCTTAGGACTGCAGTTGTCATGAACAGTTTTGCACTCAAGTCTCCATCAATGAACAGCTGATAACTTCAACAAAATAGACTTCATGTCAAAACTGTAATAAATATCCTGGTTACACAATTGCACTTTTTGACCATATAGGACACGCTTATAGAAGCAAGTTATTTATAAATCACGCTATCTGTTATCACCCAAAGAAGGATGGGTTCCCTTTTGTGTCTGGTTCCTCTCAAGGTTTCTTCCTCATGTTGGGTCAGGGAGTTTTTCCTCGCGACAGTCACCTCAGGCTTAAGGCCAATTTATGCTGACAATGCAGTCCTCGCAGATGGTGTCGCAGATGGCGTCTGCGTAGCCCCCCCACCTTCGCAGACGCTCTGCGCGCACCTCCCAAAAATTGTGACCACCGCAGAAGCCTCGCAGACAGCGTCGCAGACAAGAGGGCTCCGATTGGTCCACTCTACATCCGCTGTACACGCACTTCCGCTTCCCTACTTTCCCGGTTTGGTTTGTTTTCACGACCGCCATTTTTAAAAACACGAGCGAAGATGGAGCAGCACGAAGAGCGGTTGATCGAGGAAGTGAGGAAGTACGTACATCTATACGACTCCAGTTCTAGTCATTATAAGTAACCGGAGGATAAACACTCCACTAACCACACCCACCAACTACTCCTAGCGACTTCGCGCCCCCTTGCGTTGTGGCGGTGAATAACATCGCACACGCCTATTACTCCCCGCTCAACGATAATTTACAACTGTCTGCGAAAAGCCATCTGCGAAAGCCTTGTCGCAAGAGCATGCAGAGGCTTTTACTCATTAGGGACAAATTCATGTGTTTAAAATTTATATATTTTCTTTAAAGCTGCTTTGCAACAATGCCTATTGTTTGTCTGTGAAGGTTCTCAGTCATCCAGGTCATCGTAAACCGTAGGTGCTAAAGAAGGTAACTGGATTTGCTTGAAATTCTTGAAGACGTTTCACCTCTCATCCAAAAGGCTTCTTCAGTTCTGTCTGACTAGTGGGGAGTTCCAGATATTTATCTTCTAGTGGACCAAAAGCAACCCTAAGGAGAGTCATTGAGGTCACATGGGTTGTTGACCCTCTCAGTCATCCTATAGGTGTTAGGGTCACTGGAGGCTGAGTGTGAATGGTGTTAGCAGCCTAGAGGGCCGTTAGGGTGCTCTGTGGGTCGCTGGCTCTCTCTGCCATCATGCGAGTCACTGAGGTCAGCGGAATCTTGGTGTGGATGTGTATTCAGTTTTCTGGGAAGTGTGCCAAGGACTGCATTGTATGTGGCTGATAAGTTGGGTCTCAAGGCCTCTGCATGCTCTTGCGACAAGGCTTTCGCAGATAGCTTTTCGCAGACAGTTGTAATTTATCGTTGAGCGGGGAGTAATAGGCGTGCGCGATGTTATTCACCGCCACAACGCAAGGGGGCGCGAAGTCGCGAAATCGCTAGGAGTAGTTGGTGGGTGTGGTTAGTGGAGTGTTTATCCTCCGGTTACTTATAATGACTAGAACTGGAGTCGTATAGATGTACGTACTTCCTCGATCAACCGCTCTTCGTGCTGCTCCATCTTCGCTCGTGTTTTTAAAAATGGCGGTCGTGAAAAAACAAACCAAACCGGGAAAGTAGGGAAGCGGAAGTGCGTGTACAGTGGATGTAGAGTGGACCAATCAGAGCCCTCTTGTCTGCGACGCTTCTGCGGTGGTCACAATTTTTGGGAGGTGCGCGCAGAGCGTCTGCGAAGGTGGGGGGGCTACGCAGACGCTATCTGCGACGCCATCTGCGAGGACTGGGTTGTCAGCATAAATTGGCCTTCAGACCACCTAGGCTAGGTTGTTTCCACTGATGTCCTCCCAAGTAAACTTGATGTTGATATCCACCGCATTGATGTGCTCTGTGAAGGCTTCCACCTCATGGGTTTTGATTTTTACCCAGGTGTCATCCACATATCCACGCCCACAGAGAGACCAATACCTACTGTTTGCCTTCTTTAGCGCCTTCGGAACGTCCACTGCTAAAATTGCTATACAAATAAAATCGACTTGGATGAAAACTGTATTCAGCAGCAGTGCACTAAGTGGTATACGGCCTCCAGAAATGCCTCTTTTAAACAGATAAATGAACAAACTCTAATGTGTTTAATTCCAAAGGATAGCTGAACATTTCAAATAGGTACAGATTTGTACATTATACCAATGACTATTCATTAGTAAGCCACTAAAGTAAAATGAACATCCTCTAATGAAGCAGGATTTTACTTATTTCTACAGTCCATTAAAATCTGTTGCATCTAATGTTGTGTGATAACTTCCTTGCTTCATTCCCAATTGGTTATAACAGCTCAAATGTCACTTCAAGCTCAGAAGTGTTAGTTCTTCAACCTGGTTGTAACTTGATCTCTGAAATATAACCCTTATTTAGCTGATAAAGCTCGTCATTACCATTAGACGAGAGCACTTAAAAGTTCAATTAGAGCTATGTTTAGAGATGTGAGAATGCTGATGGGTAAATTTGTTTGTTTTGCCTGTAGCGTGTTTAAGCAAAGAGCCATAGTAAGGCCTGTGAGAAGGACACTAATGCGACATGGTATGATAATAACTAACTCAAGCTTGGTCCTAATTAATGCCCCAGTTTGGTTCAGCCTCATTTGCTTGAAAGAGTGTAAAAAAAAAACACAAGTAGTAAATGTACAGAATGGTATCATTTTAAAAAACGTTACACTATTTAGAGCTGCATAAACATCTCAGAAGCTGTAACAAAGATTAAGTCATTTTTCATTTTTTAAATTTGAAAGGAGTGGTACGTGTTTAAAAATAGACGGTCATTCTGCGAGTTGGCTGTAATGTCATCAGACCACATTTTGTATGTGCAGGCCAGCGATAGCCATGTTGGGAGACAGGGAGGGGGGGAGTTGTGAAAAAGAAAAAATACTGTACATCTGTTCATCATGTAAATGAGTTCATTAGCAACCGTTTTATCTTTTTGATCAAGTAACTCACGTTGAAATGTGTGATCCACAGGAATGAATTCACAGCATTTCAATGGTGCTGGCTTGGATTTCTTACCAATCTCATATTTCGTTCCTGCCACGTTGGCAGTGATGATGCCCTTCTTCTTCTTCTTCACTTTTCTCTTGACACCATTCTGATTGGACAGTGCAGATGGCAAGTTCACGGGGGACGACTTCTGATCATCTATGAAAATCCAGTGAGAACATTAGCGATACGTTTCATTCTTTACACATGCACACAGCTCACTTACTGACAGGAGCCGTTATTCGGCCTGTCACAATGAATATTCACTGAAACGTTTACTATTAACCATAAGGCAGTCTACGCACATCCAATGTTTTGATGCAAATATATTGCTAAAATGTCTCACAGATAACAAGCAGCGATTTTTGTTAATCATGGATGGACAACACGTGATCGCGTAAGCTCATCCGGCCTGGCCTGTGGCCAGATTAGCTGGGAAAAAAAAAAAAAACAAGAATGCTCCGAGAGCACAATATCCCCCACTAGCAACTATGCCATAACTCTGGTAAAATGCTTGTGAATTGAACGAAATTCCAATATGCGTATTACTGACATAGAACAAAGAATCCTGCCAAGCTGCTTGAAATTCTTCCAAAAATTGTGAGAGGAGTTGATTTCAGAATGTGAGTACTCTTCCTGGGACAGACATCGCCACAACATAATACCCCTTCGGGCCTTTCAGCCAGCAAGGGATAATAAAATTGTGAGGGAAGTTGATTTCAGAAAGCAAGCACACCTTGATGAAACTGCCAAAGTACAAGTTTGTTAATAATCAAGGGCTTAACTCTGGTAAAATTTGCCCAAATTAAGCGAAATTTCAATCTGCATATAACTGTCATATAACAAAGCCTTCTGCCAAGTTTGGTGAAATTCCTCCACAAACTGTGAGAGGAGTTGATTTCAGAAGAACGTACACCCTCAGGAAATTGCCAAAGTACAAGTTATTTAATTAAGGGTCAAAACTCTGGTAAAATTTTCACAAACGAAATTAAATCGCAATATGCGTATTACTGTCATATAACGAGGCCTTTTGCCAAGCGTCGAGAAATTTGTCCAAAAATTGTGAGAGGAGTTGATGTCAGAAGGCGAGCACACCTTCATGAAATTGTGAACGTACAAGGTTGTTAATCAAGGGCCGTAACTCTGATAAAATGCGACCGAATTGAACAAAATAATATGCGTACTACCGACATATAACAATGCCTTTTGCCAAGTTTCGTGAAATTCCTCCAAAAATTGTGAGAGGAGTTGATTTCAGAAGGAAAACACACTCTCATGAAATTGTCAAAGTATAATTTTGTTAATCAAGGGCCGTAACTCTGGTAAAACGTGATCCAATTTAACGAAATTACAATATGCATAGTACCGACATATAACAAAGAATCCTGCCAAGTTTCGTGAAATTCCTCCAAAAATTGAAAGGAGGAGTTGATTTCAGAAGGTGAGCGCCTTTCCTGGGATGGCAATTTCCGTCCGTCCGTCCACAACATAATCCCCCTTCAGGCCTTTCCGCCAGCGGGGGGATTTAAAAAAAAAAAAAAACACCAATTAACTCCCAAGGATGAACGAACTTCAGCTTGAAAGGTTCAACAGAACCCCAAGACAACAACAA